>NC_060166.1:32485566-32557028 GCF_021292245.1 Micropterus dolomieu
ATCTTACTACAAAAAAACACAAAGAGCACAGCACCCACTCCACCTGGTGAAACTAACAAAATAGCAAACAGAACAATAAGTGAACTTCTCCACTGCACTCAAATGTGGAGCTAACATTCAAAGGTATGCAAATGTTTACCTAAACACAATGTACAGCTAATAGGCACTGAAGGTGGATAGTTCCACTACACACAAAGTACAACAGACAGGCTATGCAGTCAATACCAGCGGCACACAAGTCAACAGGCGGTGACAAGCTGCCTGGAGCAACAGCTGGACTCTCCTTATGAGCCGGAGGTAATTAACGTGGTGATGAGCCATTGGTTGAGTGGAAAACAGAGGAACCAATGGGCGGTACAGATGTCAGCACCCCAGAAACCAGGAAGTAGGCGGGTCTTCATTCCCCAGGGACACAGCCTACTTGGTAGAGGTGAGACAGGGAAAAGAGGATACACAAGGGTGACAGCGACAGCCGTGACAGATGTCATAATAACTAGATAAGACATTCGAGATAATAATTACGAGATCAGGATCTCGTAATTATGAGAAAAGATCTCGTAATTAGAGATGACTGGAAAGGTGCCATTTATTACTGAGTTCAGTAAAGTTGGAAATAGATTCACAGATTTGAGCTTCCGGGATCAATAACTCGTAAGCAAAACGTATTTAAAACACAAACGACGCCTCTTTATTATCGTAGTTAAGTGGACAACGAGCTACAAGTACATTTTCACATAAATGAGTCTTACTAGGAGCAGAACAAATGACATTGGTCTCTACGTGCAGCCGGCTGTGAGACGAGTGCGCAGTGATCTCATGCTGATGATACTACAACACTTAGTTTGTAGAAATATTGTTTCGCATAATTTTGGAAAAATTTTCTCTTCAGTAACTTCACTTTTAAGAGTTTTAGTGTCTCAAAAATCACCCCACAAATCATTGATATCCTGCTTGTGATACTTCAGCACTTGTAGAAATATAGTTTTGCATAATTTTGGAGAATTTCTATCTTCAATAACTTTACTGTTATAAGCTGTATTGTCTCCAAAATCATCCTACATGTCAGTGATCTAATGCTTGTGATACTACAACACTTAGTTCGTAGAAATATAGGCTTGCGTAATTTTGGGGTAGTGTCTTCAAAATCACCCCAATCATCAATGGTCTCATGTTGAGAATAGGTGCCACCAATAAGGCAGACGGAAAACTTCCCCTGGACGCCTCTGGAGCAACTAGGGGTTAAGTGTCTTGCTCAGGGACACAATGATGTCTCAAAATGGATTTGAACCCGGGTCTCTCACATCAAAGGCATTTGTCTTATCCACTGCCCCATCACCACCCCTTAGCAATACCAGTAAAGTTATTGAATATTATTGAATATTAAAATTCCCCAAATTATGCAAAACTATATTTCTACAAACTAAGTGTTGTAGTATCACAAGCAGGATATCAATGATTTTTGGGGTGATTTTTTTAGACACTACAGCCTTTAACAGTGAAGTTATTGAATATCGAAAAGAGACGTACCTAATATTAGGTATGCAAAAGTCTTTTTTACCCTAAGCAAAGTGTTGTAGTATAACCAGCAGTATATCATTAATGTGTAAGGTGATTTGGGGGGCACTATATTGTGTAAGTGTGAAGTTATTGAATATCTCTGCAGAATGTGTTTTCGGTGTTGCACTTTGTAGACGGTCCCTGCGCACTCGTCTCACAGCCGGCTGCACGTAGAGACCAATGTCATTTGTTCTGCTCCTAGTAAGACTCATTTATGTGAAAATGTACTTGTAGCTCGTTGTCTACTTAACTACGATAATAAAGAAGCGTCGTTTGTGTTTAAAAACACGTTTTGCTTACGAGTTATTGATCCCGGAAGCTCAAATCTGTGAATCTATTTCCAACTTTACTGAACTCAGTAATAAATGGCACCTTTCCAGTCATCTCTAATTACGAGATCTTTTCTCATAATTACGAGATCCGGATCATGACATCTTTTCTCGTAATTACGACATCCTGATCTCGTAATTATGAGATAAGGCTTCCAATTTTTTTTCTTTGGTGAATGCAATGCGCTTCCATACATACATGTGAGGGTTTATGTGTTGTTGTTGTTGTTGTTGTTGTTGTTGTTGTTGTTGTTGTTGTTTACATTTATTCATTTGGCAGACGCTTTTATCCAAAGCGACTTACATTTGAGGAACAACATACAAGCATCAACAAAGCATCAAATACAGCACGGGGTCTACAACTGACAATACATACTATTAAGAGTAGCAATAAATACTAGTAAGAGCCGATGGCACAAATCGCATCAATGGGGTAAATACCTAGGGAAAGAAGTAAGAGTCAGTCAATACAAGATATTTGTTGGGGATAGAAGAAGAAGAGCACAGGAAGTGCATATCAGAGGTTAGGAGTTAGAGGTTTTATAAGAGGAAGTGTTCTCAGAAGAGATGAGTTTTCAAGAGCTTCTGAAAGTTAGAGAGGGACGCCCCTGCTCTGATTGCGTGTGATAACTCGTTCCACCGTCATGGTGTCACAGATGAGAACAGCCGGGACTGGGATTGGTTTGTGTGATGGGATGGCAGCAGGGTTCGAGTTATAATCTGAGCTTCTTTGGGTCTCTAATATACTACCTAACGTTAACGGCGGCGGGTGGTAGAGAGAGAGAGAGATCATTGCTTATTATGTGATTCAACATTTCTCACAAACACACACACAGCCGTCTACTACTTGCCTCAAACGTCTGTGATATTGCAACAGGGTGAAGGCCTACTCACAATAGGTAATCCCTTAAGTTTCAGTCTCCTGAAAAATGCTATCAAAGACTATTGCTCAAGGAGAGACCGCAATTCCGCCCATTATGGTAACATTAACTTGTTATTATTTCACGCACTGCTTGTCACCGGCACACAGTAGCAAGCATATTGTCCTTTTTAGCGCTGTACTAATTGGAGGATGAATCAAAAAGCCAATAACACTAAACAAATAAGCTGCAATCAATACAGAGTAGTACAGTAGGCTACAATACAACTGAGTTAATTTTCGTAGGGCGCGGTCTCAACCTGTCCAGTCAAAACTGTGCGCATGATAGTGGCTGTTGGTGGAGAAGTGCAGCCATCCTGTCAGTCATGTGATGCGCAGTGTAGTTCATTAGGAAAGTATGTTTATTTAACTATGTTTATCTTATTTAATGTAAATAATAGTAGGTACTAATTATAATGAAAAATACTTTATTTGTGATTCGAAATAATGGTTGTTGATAAATGAATTCGAGACCCCCACAGATGCATGATTTTACTGGCTCCCACGTAACTCGAACCCTGGATGGCAGAGCCCGGCAGCGTTTGTTGGAGAAGTGTAGTGGCCGAGAAGGAATGTAAACTTGTATTATGGAGTTTAGGTAGATGGGTGCATACCCAGTAGTCACTCTGTATGCAAGCATTAGTGATTCTGGAGGCCATGGGTAGCCAGTGGCAGTCACACTGTAATGGAGTGTTGAGATATACACACACACAACACTAAAAAAGGAATGGACAATATGGATGAAATCTGTTATAGTATATGTCAGCTTGTTGGTTTGCCACATTGCCCAACATGACCTTTTAAAACACCCAGAGAGAGGTATAAGGGAAAATGTCCATAACAAGTTCCCAGAGCACAAGATGGCGTCTTCAAATGTTTTGTGTTATCTCCAAAACCCAGCTCTCCTAAACCCCAAATTCAGTCAATTTACAGTGATAGAAAACAGAAAAGCCACAAACCACCGCATTTGATAAACTGAATCCAGAGAATGTTTGGAATTTTTCCTTGGAAAATTATAAAAAAAATAATATTCAACTGTAAAACGAATTTGGCCAACTAATCGAAGAATCAACAAACCCTTTCAGCTCTAAAAGGCATTTATTGTCAAACCTGGGAACCCTAGACCATCCATCCATCGTCAACCGCTTATCCTGTATACAGGGTTGCGGGGGGCCGGAAGCTATCCCAGCTGACACTGGACGAAAGGCCAGATTACCAGTCCATCGCAGGGCCACACAGACAAACAACCACTCACATTCACACCTAAGAGCAATTTAGGGTCACCAATCAACCTAGCCTGCATGTCTTTGGATGGTGGGAAGAAGCCAGAGCACCCAGAGAGAACCTGCAACTCCACACAGAAAGGCCAGGGAAACCGGGGTTTGAACCCATGACCTTCTTGCTGTGAGGGGACAGTGCTAACCACTGCACCACCGCCCCGCCCAACCCTAGACCAAATGGCTTTAAAATCTAGGAAATCTACAGGGAATGTCACAAACGCCATGTCCATGTTTTTCTACAGTCTAGGTCTGGGTACAATGTTAGCTTCACAGTTATGTATGGAAATCACAGACAGCAATATTTACAACTCAGCTGCCTGATTATATGTGTTGGTAAACCAGACAGGTGGAGAGCAGAAACGATAAATTATCATTATCACTTTGGCTAACTGCTTACTCCAAAATCACATCATAACGCTCAATTTTCCCTTGAAAAACAATCCTGCTGCTCACCTCTATGTTGTTTCATGTTTGACTTGAGAAATTAGAAGAAACAGTTGCAGCACTTGAACAAAGTGCAACAGACACATTAATTATGACAATAATCAACCACGTGCAGAGGAGCACACATTACTAAAGAGGTTTCACTGGACTGTAGAATTGTACTTTTGCACAAAAGCCTCACATGACGTGCAGCAGAGAAAAAAAAAGCATTGAAGCTCAAAGGCAGTATTTCATGATGCTTGGACAGCATCTGTACGAAAGGGCTGTTCAGCCTGGTGGATAGATCTCTGCCGCAGGAACTGAAATGGTTGTCAAAACAAAGTTTTCCTGAAGCTGCTCGCTTGGGTGGCAGGAGGTTAGAGGGGAAACATAGAGAGAGGAGAAACACAAACATACAATCAAACAGATAACCGTACATTTACACACTTGATTAAATGCAGTGGTTAAATTGGCTTTTCCTGAGAAAACCTTAGGATAGCGTTGACCTTTACTGTCCCGAGCAAACTATTATGAACACTGTGCTGTGACACCAGCTTTATTTAATTCACCTTTCCACTGTGTCTCAAAGGCCCAATCGTGCTTGGGGTATAAAAAAATCTCTAAAATGCATCATACAAGAGCATTCTTTTAGAAAGCAATTTTCTCCATCTTAGTGGCACAGTAGTTCAGAGTATGGATATGTCCCAAACAACCAAACTCCCGTGAGCTGTTGAATTTTATATCCACTGAACAGAATCCCAGGCTTTCTTTTAAAACCTTGGCACTCCAAAAATCACATTCAATCACCCTAGGAGGCTACAGTGAGGGTCCCTTTATTGAACACAGCAGTGCACATCGAGGAAGTACAAACCAACCAGGACGGGACTGATGAAAATGACGAGAAACCTCTGAAAGGGCTCTTGATAGTTGGAGCGTTGAAGAGTCAGGTGAGCTTTCAAAACTTTGTGAATTTGTTATTTAGCAGGTGAAAGTGTTGAATTTGTGAGCTGTGCTCTGCAGATCGTATTGAAGAGTGTGACCACTGGTTTGCCAGTAATCCATAACTTTCTGTATGTTCAAATTATAGCAAGGGTAATGGAGCATGTTAGTGCTGAAATGATAAGGCAATTACTTAATTAGTGGATCCGCAACAATTTCTGATAAACGATTATTAATTTAAGTCGTGCAGTCTTTATCATCATGGATCATGCGGAGCGTCAGACTTCATCCAGCCAGAGGAAATTATCACCAACTGTCCACAGCAGGCCAGTCGCTCTGCGATCTCCTGTCCCTGGCCCTGCACTCTCCACTGCCCCACTCCCTCTCCGGTACAGGTTGTGTCGCTAGTAGAACGGACACACTGTAAACGGTTCATGATCGTTCCCTATGACTGGATGAATTTTACGTATGATCCATGCACTACTGCAGCTGAGGGCTCTTCGCAGCACCACTCAAATTTCTGTTATAGACTAAACAATTAATTGATTAATTGGGAAAAATAAATGACAGCTTAATCGACAATAAAATGAATCGTTTGTTGCAGCAGTGTAGTGTTTATAAAGATTTTCACCTTGTTTTCTGGATGTAGCAGAAAGTAATCCACCAAGGTGAAATGAATGCAAATCTATTATTTATGTGCTGAACTGATGCAGACAGCTTTGGCATTGTTAACCAGAACGGCTACATTTCACCACCCTCCACCACACTGACATTTTTTCTAAGAGACAAACATGGTCTCAGACTTGGAGGTGCTGATTTTCATCTCTGCTGCATCACACTGAAGCTTGACACTGCTCCAGTGCACATGGGAGCTCACGGTCCAATGAAACCAAATAGACAAACATCATCCACAAGTGGAGAGGGGGAAGCAGCTGCCTCGTCTGAAGGACTTCAGATATCTCTGGGATGTATTCATGAGTGATGATAAAAAGAACCATGAGATTAAGCAGCAGTTGGTGGCATCTGTTGAAGGAGTTATCAGGTTGTGAAGACATAGCTGAGCTCAAAGCGAAACACTCAATTTACTGGTCAATCTTCAGTCCAACCCTCAAGAAATACTTCAGGCAGCATCTTTAAAAATACCATGTCTGCTCCAATCTGTGGGGGTCCGAATAATCCAGGAGGTGTAGAATCAGCATAAAAAATGTGTAGAGGGACCCCTGTCCTTTAGATGAACCTGTAATCTTCTGGTTGTCTGTCATTCAAACGACAGGAATGCATGATCAGTGGATTTTTTCAGCTAATAGACGACACACAGCAACAGGATGCAGAGACAGAGCAACCGAGCAACCGAGCTCCAGGCTACATATCACGGTGCCTCACACAGAAGGGAAAATTACCATGTAGCTGGTGTTGGTAAGAAGGTTGTTGTGGTTTTTACAATGAAGGGTACACGTAATGCTCCCCTTTACAGAAAATGCATTCTAGAGCTGGACTGATTAGTTGATCAATCAATTAAACAACAGAAAAGTTCACTTTTTCAAAACTCAGTTGGCACTGCAGAAGTGTGCACTAAAGTAAGATTCATTTTTCTTTGCTTTTCCACAAAATGTATTCAGTGGCCACATCTTTCAAATTTTATGAACTGTCAAAAACATGTACATAACACAAAATTACTGCAATTTGCTACATCACAGTGAGGTTTGCAGTGCATTCATATGGTGTCAATTTGTCAGAATTATTGCAAAAAGAGAAATAATACATGGGACATAAAGAAGTATACATAACTTTGATTTGCGTAAACTCACGTATTGCATATACACAACCCTCACCACAACACGTCACTACAATTTACACACTGAACCTTCAATAAACCAAACGATTTTATGTACAAATCACAAAATAAACATTAGATTAATTAACACTGAAAATAGTCAGTGTCAGCCCTACATTCTACCTAGTGAAACTACCGTAACTCAAAGTGACACAGTTTGATAGTTAACAGATAATTGAATCCATCCATCCATCGTCAACTGCTTATCCTGCGTACAGGGGGCTGGAGCCAATCCCAGCTGACATCGGGCGAAAGGCGGGGTACACCCTGGACAGGTCGCCAGTCCATCGCAGGGCCACACATAGACAGACAACCACTCACACTCACATCCACACCTAAGGACAATTTTGGAGACACCAATTAGCCTAGCCTGCATGTCTTTGGAGGGTGGGAACAAGGCGGAGCACCTGGAGAGAAACCACGTGGACACAGGGAGAACACAGGGAGAACATGCAAACTCAACACAGAAAGGCCGGGGCTTGCTGTGAGGCGACAGTGCTAACCACTGCACCACTGCGCCGCCCTTGATAACTGAATAATTGTTTTGATTAATTGTAAATTTTGTATATGTGGAATTTGCCCGGTTTGGTTAATAAAACAATCAATTGAAAGATATCACCCTGGGAGCTTGTGGTGAGGATTCTGTGACCCTCTTCAACATTTTCAAAATAAACAATCTGAATAATCAGAATGATGTATTAATATAACCATTTTTATACAAACAAAAAGATATACCATTAGAATTATATAGAAAGATATGAGAATTATCGAAAAGTTATTCACACAGCTGCATTAAATGTATGATAATGGAGGAGTGGCTTAAGTGAATGTGATACAGAGCACATTTTTTCTGAACTCCCCAAACAAGCACACTTGTCTCTCAAGGAACTCATGCAATTTTTCTGTGAAACTGAAGAGATCATTCCGCTTTCTATCTGTCTATTGTGATTTTTCCTCTGTCTTAATAAATAGACACTTTGTTCCACTGTCTTGCCAAAAATAACATAGAATTAGATGAGCACTTTGCAATAAATCTTGATTTCATACCTCTCTAATCCTTTGTGCCAACGCTGCTTCGAAAAGTTTACTCAAATAAGTCTGTCACATCATAAATAAATTATACCTTTTAAAGCTTTTCAATGGATCAATTCTGACTGCATCTCTGCTAGCTTAGATATGTGTCAGAAATACTACAATGCATCCATGTTTGCTTCCTGGAGAACATAACTGAGTGCCAGTGCTGAAAATAATATGTTTGGCTGTTGCTATTTCAGCCCTAATTCAGGCCTGTCCTTGCACTTTCCAGCAGCTTTACTGCATGTCTAACCATACAGCAGAGATGCTGCTTAGAGGTCAGTCTGTAACGCTGGGTTTAGGATCAAACCATTTTGTCAGGGCTCCCGCTGGGTCAGCTCAAAGAGAAGACATACAGACCTGGTAATCCTCGAGAGCTCCCACTGGCCTCCACGTCAACAATCACAACACTCGGGGGCTTATCTCGCTGCAGGAATGAATGGCAGAGACTGGGTCTGCTTCAGTGAGTATTGTCTCAGTCAGCTCAACCTCTCTTGAGGGGAATGTATTTCTCATTAGAAATACAATCAACAAACTAAACACAGCGTGCGGGTTTCCATAACAGAAGTTAAACACCACACATGTCCATTACCTGCTCTCCTATACATATAATTGCTGTTGTCTGCTGAAGACTTATAGTTTCTGTTGAGATTTAGCAGTTTGTGTGGAGGCAGAGATGGAGAACCATTTCCATCACATTTAGCCACAATGGGGGTAATGTTAACCTGTTCACCAGCCTTGATGAATTCGACAATGGAGAGATGCATACGATGGGGAAAATGTGGTAAACTTTTGCTCTAGATTGCAATTGCATCACCACTGCGCTCTTGATTTCCTGACTAACAGCTGGGACTGGAGACCTATAATGGCTTCTAGAGATATGATTTGAGAATCTCCGACATACAAAACGACAGAAGCATGAAACGGGACGCATTGATCAAAATAAATAAAAGATGCACTCATTAATACTTAATCAAATGTGAAATGATTTCTTTTCTTGTCAGTGAGCCGGGGCAACGCTATAGCTGCTGAGCTCTGTGACAAGTTTTCAAAGACAGGTGCGCGGTGCTCTGTCGCAGCATCTCAGGAAAGGAAAGAGAATCCCCACAAACATCCTTACAAAGATTATATTTACAATACACAGTGGATTGGCAACTGTCAACGTGAAGGTAATTATAGATGGAAATCAAATACTTAACCCATCTGCTGTGCAGGGTTGTCAAGATTACTTGCAGGTGTTGAATCTGATCCTGTCTCTGTGCATTGAAGAGACAAGCTGTTACATGGGCTTTACAAGACTGCTGTCTGACACAAAAGTGAGCAAAATGCATTGTATCCATTTTCAATTAAAGATGATTCTATATAACACTGAAATATTAAGTTAATTATCAGGTGTACAGTATGTGTGCAGGACAGAGCTGTACACCAGTCTAGTCTAAGCTTGTATCTGATGTTCTCAACACTTGACAAGTAGGTAAGTTAGGAATGACATACAGCTGAGCTAATTAATATTACTTCGTTATTAATTTAGCTAACGTTACATAAACAGCCAAAAAAACGTGCTGTACAGGGGAGATGTTAGCTAGCGCTAACCGCCTTCACATTTCCAGCAGTTGGGGAACCTACAGACTTTTATTAATGAACACACTGTGACCTACACTGGATGTTTACTACCAGACAAAAACTTATTTCTAATATTTTTCCTCCGCTAACTTTCACCGTCTTGTTCTGCCCTCTCATTCCCTTGTCCTCACACACATGATACGCTAGGAGCTGCCAAGCGTTGAGTGTCATCATGCTCACAATTTGCGAGTTAAAATCATTACTTGCGCATTGATATTAATGATTGTGTGACATTTAAGCAGGGTGGTTATTCAATCCGCAGCAGTGGAGTGCCGAATATAGCGGGAACACTGGTCTCTCTGTTATGTGCACGACACAGACAGTCTGCTGCACTTCCACGAGTTCCGTCTTTTGTGTTCTGTCAACATTACGTTATCAATTAACATTTAAATAATCTGGGTTTTTTTTTACATTTGTTAATCGAGTCAGAATCTTTCACGTCCGCATCGCGATGCATCTAAGAATCGATTATCTCTCCCACCCCTAGTAGAGAGACTGTTGATAGAGAGACTGTGCATAACCCATGCAACGAAAATCATTGAATCCATATTAAGTGTAAAAACAATGCTTTATGGTCATCATTCATCAAATGTTCAAGCCCAGTTAAAAGGCCACTTTAACACTGTTCAACATATTGTGTTTTCACAAGGTCAGAAGAAAAGAACAAGCAGTTGCTTGAGTTTGCAATTATTATTTTTACTCATACAGCAGTAGGGTCTTTGGTACCCCAAACAATGAGGAAGTACCAGTGCCATTAAAACATTTCAGAAGAAGAAGTTGCATAAAACGCCAGTCATGAGTAGTTTATCCAATCAAAACATACATGTGTATGTGATATTCTTTATCCAGTTTTGACATGCAGATGCATATATCAAATTCACACACAACTTCAAAGCATAATTGTAAAGACCAAGTCTGTTGAATGTATTCATTATTTTACATTAGCAGATTTTATTATATTGTGAGTTTTTCTGCCCAAAGGCAGTTTTGAAAAAAGAAAATATATATCAGTATATTCCCCATTTATTAAGCAGAGTTTTGTGCAGAAGCAAAACATAAAAGAAAGTGAAGTCTAACTTTGTGAATCCTGCCAAGTGGAATTCTGACACATGAGCAATAGCTAAACCATACAGCGGGAACAAAACTTGCCAGTCGCTGTCGACAGGGTAAAATATGAAATTGGCCTTGTCTTATCTCACACTAACAGCGTGAACACAAGGCTACATCTCACCTAACTCATACATTCCTGTGATTGTTGCAATATCGGCGAGTTTCTACCCCACCAATTCAGAGTGTCCTGCAATAGCTCTGCGTTATGTGCTGACTGAGTCATCTTGAAACAAATGCAGAAAAATAAGCTTCGCCTGAAGGGCATAAGAAACTGTTTATCCTCCAGGCATTCTTCCACTGAGATAACATGAACTGAGTTTTGAGGATGCTGGAATATTATACAGCAGGAATCCATTTAAGGTACAGACGTCTGTAGTGAAGCTGTGTGTGCTGCACTGCTTAATCCTGAAGAGATAGCTTCATTAATTGTGTTCATCCCCCTCTCTGTTGCACCAGCCAAATGCAAAAGTGTTGAATAAGTAATGGAAGTTGAACTGCTGAGTGACAGGATTTTACCTCACCTGTCCACATGCTGGGTGTGCTGAGAGGTCTCTGAATGTATCAGTCCCATCAATCAACCGTTCCACTACGGACAACGTGTTATCTGAATGGGAATTTAGTATAGGGTTTGTCGGCACTCCGGGGTCCAGGTATTTGTTTGGAACAAGCAAAAATATCATCAAAATGACAAATATGTTGGTCACAAATGGTAAAATCAGCATGTATAATATGATTTTGCACTAACAGGTTAAATTAAGATTGTTCATAGGCATGAGCTGCCAAGCATTAGTTCAATGCATACAAGCTGGCAGATGAAAAAACTGTAGGTGTTTTTCTTTGACAGTGTGGAAAGAACTACAGCTGCAATCTCTAAGCACTAATAACATATAGAAATAGAATAAAATATATTAGATTAGTTATCAATAAATTGTTTGGAGTAAAGATTTTTTAACTGATTTATTTGCCCTTTTGGATGATGTGGGGTGAGAGAACATATACATGTAGTGAAAATCTTGTTAATTTCATTACATTTGTAATGCAGTGATTAGTGTGAAAAGCGTTAAGCCTGTGAGTCAGTTTGTAGGCTGGCATACAATAAATAAAGTTCAGGAAATGAATATCAACCTTCATCATTTCTTAATTTATTAGCAGTTGTTTTCTTGTAAAGTAACGTATGAAACAATAATTTTGCCAGGAGGCAATTTAAAGCCTGAATTTTACTAAAATTTCTAAGTCTCTTTGTGGTTTGTTACTGTGAAAGCTGGCAGTGTTGCCAGAGGCTGTGTATCATGCAAAGTATAAAAATGTTATCATTTTAGAAATCCTAGAAATCTCAGGTCTAAAGGTTAAAGATGTGTGCTTGTAACCAGAAGATTATCATTTCATATTGACTGCAGACTGAAATCCATCTTCCTTTGTTTTTTTTGTTTTTTGTTTTTTTTACAGATTACATTCCTTCAAGTGATATTCAATGTATTCAGTTATTTTGTATAAAAAATGTGTATTTTATATTTTGAAATATTAACTGTAGAGCTGGGGTGACTGATTGATGTAATCGATGTCCTCAATTACAGAAATACATTGATTTGCATAAAGTGTGTCAGCGCATCGCAATAAAGTTCTGCACCCTGTCAAAGCCTGGATTCCCACGGAGAACAGGCTGCAGTTGAAAAACCTTGCCTATTATCTTAGCACCGGTGTACAACTGCTATGCATAAACAAGTCACATGCAAAATCAACCTGGAGCACTTTGTCAAGACTGCAGCGGCAGCAAGATAGCATAGCAAATTTTTGCCCATAACACAAGCATGATATATTAAGATTATCAACACAAGGAACATGCTTCTGTTAGTAGTAGAGTTTAAAATTGATTTTCTACCCACATTAAAATTAATATCTATACTGCTGCTGTTATATATATATATATACATGATATTACACCATTTGTCATTTAATGTTTTCTTAAAATTTTCTGATTACTTTCTTCAATCTATGACTGTTGTTACAGTCTGTAAATTGTTTCAGTTGTTTTCTTTGCCCCACACTGATGCAAAAATAGGTTCACATGAGAAGGCTAAACTTATATCTGAATTACCTGGAGTAAGAGTAAAGTATCAAACACTTCTGATATGATAAGGACATGTAATTTAAATATACCCTTTAGAATAATTGACCAGTAGTAGTACAATGGAGCAATGTTTCAATGAGTGGCAGCATATGACTTTTGACGATCATGTTACTAACCTGATTCAGAACTGTTTTCTTCAGCTAAGAAAGAAACACAGCGGGGCGGCTGTGGAAGGAGTTAGAGCAGGTTGGCCAATCCTGGCTCCTCCAGGCTGCATGTCGAAGTGTCCTTGGGCAAGATACTGAACCCCGAATTGCCCCTGGCGGCTGTTCTGCCAGTGTATGAATGTGTGTGCATGTTAGTTTCTGTTTGAGCACTTAGGCTCAGTGTATGAATTTGAGTGAATGGTGATTGCAGATATAGTGTAAAAAGCGCTTTGAGTGGTCGAAAAGACTAGAAAGGCGCTATACAAGTACAGAGCATTTACATTTAAAATCAGATGTCTAGATTATTGTAATTCTCTCTACACATGCCTCAGTCAAGCTGCTCTAAATCGTTTACCGTTTGTTGTATGCAGCCGCCAGGTTATTATTGAGAGCTAACCATCTTACCTCTGTTCTTGCATCCCTCCATTTGCTTCCTGTAAAATTCAGAATAACATTCAAGATCCTATTAATTACATATAAAGCACTGCATGACCTCACCCCCAGTTACATTTCCGATCTCCTAGTTCCTCATTCCACTACTCAACCACTCTGGTCCTCAAATTTTGGCCTTTTAACCACCCCTCACTCCAACTTCAAAACAAAGGTGATCACGCCTTTTCTGTTTTATCCCCAACCTGGAATCATCTTCCCCTATCTATCAGATTTGCTGAATCTTAAATCTTTTATAAGCGGCTTGTAAAAATCTTTTTAGGCAAGCCTTTTTAGGTCACCATCAAGCCTCATATTTTTGTCTGCTTTCCTTTTGTGCTGTTTTAAGTAATCATTACTTTATTTGTTAATTCATATTTTCTGTGTGTAAAGCATTTTGTAACTTTTTAAAAAGTGCTATACAAATTAAGCTTTATTTACTTTTTTAAACAAACAATATTCATTAAATTGAATATTTTCTATAAAATCTACACTAAGATTTGTGAATATTAACATTAACATGAATAAGACATGGTAGAAAATATAACACGTAGAAAATCACACGCAGTTTCTGAGCTGCAGTTTATAAACAAAGTTACCTGTTGGCGATTATCAAACGTAATAAATACTTGCATTTCACTCTCACTTTTGTCAGGCACAGAGTCACAGAACACAGCCTCAGAAATGGCTTTATGGCTAGATACTTAATTTTCTACATTACTTCTTTATGAACAAGAGGAATCCAAGTGTATTTGCAGATAGAGTAGCTTGCAAATGTGTGCAGTGGAGCAAGACGCCTGATCAACATGGACACATAGTTTTTAAAGACTGATTAGCGGAAGTCATTCAAACAAATGTTAACTTTTAATCAAGTCTTCATTCTAGATCAATATTCCATCCCATAGATCCTAACATGAGCCTTGAAGATGTTGAATACTGAGCTATGCCTTGCATTTATTCAGTCCATCTCAGATTATTGATATGGGCCTGAAGAAAAAGAATCTGGGTGGAAATTCACAGAGTGATGGAACGATGGCAGTAAAAATGTTGAAGCGGAGCGAGAAAATGAATAAGACAGAAACATAGAGACAAAGATCCCTCTCGAGATCATCAATAAACCCGACAGTGACCGTGGCGACACTGTCCGAGCACTTCAGTTCACCTAAAATATTATCTCCAGGCTGCAACATCTACTTGAAGACGTGCCTCACCCCACCCCCCTTAAAGTCGATTAATATTGATTCTGCATTTGAGCAAGCATGGGTGTCTCCTCAGGTGGAACCAAATTACTTTGAAACTCCCCAGGATGGCTCTGCTTCTGGGAGAATGCTGAAAACCATTAGCTGACTGGACTGGGAAAATAAAACCAAATTAAGGCAAATAAACAATAATAAAAAGCCTGCTGTTTCGAGCAGCAGAGGATCAGTCAACAGAAGCCGAAAAAGCCTGCAGTAATGTAAAACACCAGATCAATGTTTATGTTGGATTAGGCCCTGCTACTTTCAGTTCAGAAACATGTGCACCACCTTTAGAAATTATGAACATGTCAGCACCTTGTACCACACAGAGATATTTGTGAATATATTAGTGTGTTATCCTGTGCTCCTAAGCTTCTTATCTCACTGCTGAACCTGTGCATGAAACATCACTTTGAATCCCTCACTTCCCTGACAATGTAGTTATATGTGACCTTTATATCTAGAAAACTGCAGCTGATTATTATCAACTAGAAAACAAACAGGTTTAGCAAGTAAACAAGTAAACATCATCAATAAGTCTTAGCTGATGATCACACCGCAAGCATCTTTGTGTCTGACCAGCTGAGGCGCCACTTGTAGTTTCAACAGGTTATTTAGGCAACTTAACACTTAAATAGTGTATTTTTGACTTGTTGAATTAACATAATAATTGCTCCTCAGTCTCTAGGTCAAATCTAATAAATGTAAAGACAGTGATTTTAAAAGAAGTATTTTAGATAAAAGTGTTTTTATTTGTGTTTTTTCAGTCATAGATCTCACATTTCAATTAAAATAGCTGTTTGCACTGGATGGTAATGGCTAGCATTTTACTGGAACTTTATAGTACGTGTGTAACTGCAACCAAAATCGTCTTTTTAGGCTTTAAGTTTATTTTCTAGCTTTGCATAATTACATCACTCGATTAATTGATTAGATGGGTTGACAGAATGTTTATTGCCATCCATATTACAACCGAGTAATCGTTTTAGGAAATTTTCAACTTGCACGAATGCCTTTGCGTTGCCGGCAGCACCTCCTCTTCACCGCCCAACAGGAAATCGCATCTCTCTGCATCTTTGCATTGACGTTGTATGTAATCACGCCTCTCCCCAACCCTCGCTTCACATTTGATCTGAATGCACAGTTTGTATGCATGCTCCCCTGTGCCTGTGTGCGTTGACTGGATTTCTCTGCACATTCTTAAAATCATGCAAGAGACTCTAAATTGAGGCTTAATGTGCATGTCAGTTGTCTATCAGCCCTGTGATAGACTGGTGACCTGCAGTGTGCCCAGCCTCTCACCCGGTGTGGGCAGATCCCCTTGACCCTGCACAGCACGAGTGGATAAATATATGAAGTGAAGTTTCATCTGCTTAGTTTGTGCTTTACATTGGTGAGAAGTAAAATGTATTTACACAAGTATAGTACTGTGAGTACTAATTAACTTACACTGTACATTTACAGCTAAACTGAGGCTTATTGTTGACCCATTTCTCTCTGCTCTGCTTGCCTGCCATTCACCATCTTGTGCTAAGTTTTGCATGACTGCTGAGAATTGCATGCACCTCACGGTTCCTCATGGGTCTATTCCAAATAAGTAATGTTTAAAAATGATATAATATTCTTTGTGAGGTTCATCAATGGTGATAAATGATTTGAACGTCCCACGAGGTGCACACAAACTCGGCACAACACCGCCGCTGCTGGTGCTCTGTGTCTCTTCCTCTTCTACCACACACACATGCTGCCGCACACTTACCCCTTCCTTAAAGGTTAGGATTACAATTTTGGATTTATTCACACACTTTATAAATATTGATTTTAAGCTTCTTTCTTTTAAATGTTTGAATTTACAACATTTTATATGGATATGTATATCATAATAGGCTTTTAGGCACAATAGGTTATATTAACATATTTCTAGGATTTTTGTTTTATATTTCCACATCAGAAGACCCTTGCTTTTATTTCCAGGAAAAAAAAACTAAAACTAAAAACTATCCATCCTAACCAATTGAATCCCCCCTCCACAATTTGTCACAAAACACGAGATGTCACATGACGTGATTGAGTGCCATTGCAATTTTGGTTATAGGCGTCTTTCAATTAGATATTCATGAAATATGGAAACAAGACACCACTAAATTGCTGTATGTGTGTAACTTGAATCACAGACAGTTTTGCACAAGCTGCCTTCTGCATGTGGGTGTTGTCATTAGCACATCCGCTGCAGGTCTGTCTCGAGTGTCAATTGACAAATCTGATCTGTGATTATCGCAGTAATTCGGGCAGCACTAATAGTGGACAATCCGGGTCAAATCTCATTCCCACTTCTCAGATATTGACAGTCATCACATATGCATTTATTCCAACCCACGCATATCAAATGGGACATCTTGAGGAACGATTTGACCACTCATTTCAAGAGGCCGATTATCAGACAGAAATCTTCATCGAAGCAGAATCAAACGGTACACTAGAGATAAATCAGACACACTTCCTCATTTATCGTTAATGCAATCAAAGGGCTCTCTGTGAACAGACACTCGAATCAACATTTGGTGAGAAGAAGGGAATCAAATGCGCCTTGGTTAAAGTGTTGCCAGCCAAAGGAGATGGTGTGCTGAGACAGGCAGAAAGAAAACCGAACTCTGAAAGCTTCAACTGATTGGTTATTTCAGCAAAACTCTGCAGCACGACAGGGAGATAATGAGCTCTCTTTGATCAGAGGAGCATTGTTGTATATGATGATATCTGTGTGTGTGTGTGTGTGTGTGTGTGTGTGTGTGTGTGTGTGTGTGTGTGTGTGTGTGTGTGAGTGTGCGCGTGCCAGCAACAGTGCCTGATGAATATTCAAGGAAGACTGTCTGCAGTAATATCCCTGAGGAGCAGCTGGCTTGTTGTTACACACAAGTGGGAGGCTTGCAACGCACCTTGTCAAAATCACATGATTGTTTGAAATACCAGTGGTGCTGTAGATCTTGAAAAGGCCTTTTAGAGGTGACTCAGGGTCATGCAGTACGAGGAAACAGAAACAGGAAAGGACACAGACATATTGGTGTAGCACAGAATCTCATGGATATTATGAAGATAACAGTTTATTTTCTATTGATTTGTTTTGGATGGCTGAAACAGAAAATGATAATTGCATGCTAATTACTTTGTAAAGTGTATCAATTAATCATTTAAACATAAACAACAACGCCAAAAATGTTCATCACTCGCCAGTTGAGAATTTGCAGGAGTAATTGTTTCTATTTAGTTTTCCTTATTAAAGAAAAAATGAGTTAAATTGTGTTTTATTTGCTTTACTGCTTTACTAAACCATCCTACGCCCATTTTTTTTTTCCACAAGAGACCCTCAGGGGGGCAACAGCTACAGTAGATTTATCTTCTGAATGCAGCTTCCTTCTCTTTTTTTGGAGGCAATAATTAATCCCTCATTTATAGAGAAAAAAATAAAGCTACATAGAGATAAGGGACCATGGTCTGGGAGTCTTTTGGTATAACCTCTGCATCACACAGCCCAAAGCCTATTTGTTGTGTCACATGCAGTTGTTCTTACTCAAGCTGGCAGAGCAACACACGACTGTAACAGCTTTGTTTTTCCTGCACAGTGACTCTCTACAGAGAGTCTGCTCACATTCTGACCACCTTTTATCTATTAAATTCATTCAAATCACATCCCCCAGCTGTAAATACTCCATATTTCCGTCAGTGGCAACATTATGGGATTTATTTGTCATTTAAAAATGATGTATATTCAACACTTTTTAAAAACTGCTTGGTTACTGGTGAGTCCTGTGAGTGAGTGTCCTACCAAAAGTCTTTCCAAAGCAGTAACTCCACTCGACCAAGACCATCCATCTCCACTTATAATGTGCATTTAATAAGAATTAAATTGGAGGGTGGATAGATGTGGTTTGAGCTGTGTGATAATGACAGTTTGACTTTTCATGGCTTTGATATGTGGACGACAGCCGCCTGTAAGGCCTAATGGAGCCGTTCCACCAGCATCTGTTAAGAATGCTTCATTGAGTTTACAATTAGTAAAGGCCACGGTTCGCTGACAGGCTGTGTGACCACTGAGAGTGTGATAAAAGTGATAAAGGCTCTTGGATTTACCCAGAGTCGTAAGAAGAGTTGAGATTTTTATTCTGTGAGCAGAGGATTAGGCCTAATACATAAAAAAAACTTCCAGGTATACTGGTCCAACAGGTCTCATGACATTAAGTCAAATATTTGTATTGTTTTATATATTAAATCAATCAACTCCCATTAAAAGACCAAAGACAACAAAGTCTTTCAATACATTCTGACTTCCCTAACCTGTCTTTGGCTCTTAGCCCCATGGAAAATGTAAATCTTAAAATAAAAAAAAACAGTCAAATACACAAATACTACATAAGGTAAGGCAAGGCAAGTTTATTTGTATAGCACATTTCAACAACAAGGTAATTCAAAGTGCCTTACATAAAACATAAAAGCAACAAGGAAATATAAAAAAAGTTTAAAAGCAACATAGAGAAATTGAAAACATACACATTAAAATATAATAAAAGTTACAGTGCAGTTTACAATCAGGGTTAAAAGAGTTAAATGGAAAATAAAAACAGGCTGAGGGGTTGAGCAAATAATTGAGTTACAAGTATTTTGAAAAGAGAATAAACAGAGTTTATAGTAAGTACACTTAATCTACTCCCTCTAGCTAGTCTGTACTCGGGTCCATAGCAATCTTTGGGTCCACTGAAACTCCAAAAACCCTCGGACACTACAGAGAAACTAGGACATGTCTGTCCGCATGGCCACTTTGATCCAGTTATACTTATACCCACTTGCGCGTTTACAGGTGGACAGAGGTTCCTGCAAATCACTCAGGCGCGAGATTTAAGACCACTTCCTTCTCTCTGTTCAATCTCACTCTCATTATCTTTTCACTCAATTACCTACTCATTTCTCACCGTGTAAATATTTAATTAAAAGCAATGGTAAAAAGCTAAAAACAAAGAAATAGAAAACAGGACAGTAAAAGTTACAGTGCAGTGTAAGTTATCAATCTACTAGTTAAAAGCAATGGTAAAAAGAAAAGTCTTCAGTCTTAATTTAAGAGAACTGACAGTTTCAGCAGACCTGCAGTTATCTGGGAGTTTGTTCCAGATATACGGAGCATAATAACTGAACGCTGCTTCATAATAAAAAAACTAATACTAAATACTTCAGTTTTAGGCAGAGGCTCAATAATTTAAAGAATACAGCTGGGTACTGTAGTTTCTATCAAACATTACTTGAGTAAAAACATATAAATATAAAATGTACAGTATACATATTTGTCACCCACCTGTACACAGGGGATTTGTCCCTACAGTCTTAACTCACTGGCAAGTGTTAGCAAAATTTATTGCCATATATTTGAGCTGCGATTTTTATTGTGATCTAATGATTTTTTTCTACTTGTACTACTGGTATGCTACATTTTAACATGCCACTTAAAATATTCATGTACTTCTCACATGAAACAAACACACTCCAGAATGTTATTTTCTTGCTTGTTTAACCCTCTCTCAGTAAGGTTTCTAAAGATGATGTAATTAAAGCAACCGCCATGAGATGTTAAAGAAATGTTAGAAAATTCAGTTTGTCATTTTTCCATAGTTCTTGTTCTTGTACTTGTTCCCACCGTGTGTTGCAAAAACCTGACTTCTTATGCTCTTGTGCATTAAAACTTTAATAAAATCGAAAACCTCAAAAAAGATGGATGAAATACAATTATGATAGGGACTGTGGTGGCTCAGTTAGTACTACACAACAGTTTTAGCTTCGCTCTAATCGGTATGGAGTTTCAGTGCACTGTAGGAGTAAACATGAGCAACTGGAGAAATCATACACAAGGAGTTCCATCCATAATTGGATCCTCTAAATTGCCTGTAGGCCTGTGGATCTGCTTGTTTGTCACAGATTTAGCACTGTGATTGACCACCAACTTGTCCAGGATGTTTCCATGCCTGATGCCCAATGCATGCTGAGATAGGCTCCAGATCCCTGTGACCCTGAATGGAAATAATAGATTTAGAAAATAAATGGATGGACAGACACTATTACAATCAGACAAAAGCTTGACATGGGAAGTCAAAGTGTGGAGGTCAGAGTGGTGTTTTTTTTTATCTAACCCTTTTATCTAACTTAAGTTTTAGTTTAACTTTAACCAAGTTCTTGTTTTTGCCAGAACCCAAAGGACAACAGTGACTTTTGAGGGATTTGGACATTTTGGTGACAGTAGATAATTATACCTTTGTCTGATTACAGAGTGTATTTTTTATATTGGAAGTTAGTAAGGATAACCTTTGGCTGCTCAATCTTTTAGTTTCAGTATTGTAGCATGGAAATGCTTTAGTCAAAATTTTTATGATGTTTTTAAATTGTGGAAATAGTTTAGAAATACGTGATATGATATAAATACAGAAAACACAATGTTGCATTTACAGTGGAAATAACAATGCAGTCCAATATGGAAGGTAGGAGCTTATTTGAATCTCCCTACATTAATTATGAGATTAGCCTTAAGTATCCTTTCATCTCACTAAATAAATGCTTTTGCCAGGCCAGACAGTAAAAGCCACGTAATAACAAACAGAGGGATATAACAAGATTGATCAACATAAATAATTAAAGCTGAAACCTAAATTAAGTTTCTGTTTTAGGAATAAATCCTTGCGCTTAACATTTTATTACTAGCTGTGAAAATCACCACTGTACTCTGTATGCTGTCGCAGACGTTCACATTGGATGGGTTTTATATATTATATATATAAATCTCTCTTTGGTCTGGTTCCTTCTCATCTGTGTACATACAGTGCATGTGTAAAAACCAAAATCAACATGACCTGCATTCTCACAATATTTTACAGATGAGTTAGAACAGAATTAGGCAAAAAAGCTATTACATACACTGCAACCCTCTTCTTGGAATAATGTACAGAAGGACCTGAACTTGTCAGAGCTCATTGCTATGGGTGAATTTAAGTCACTGGTCATTGTGATTGCTCCTAAATGTTCAATGTTTATGCTGCTCGCTTGGGCAGATCACTCTTGAAAATGAGACTTTTACCTGGTTAAATAAAGGTTATACATATATATACACACAGATCAGCCATAAAATTATGACCACTGACAGGGGAAGTGAATAACACTGATTAACTCATTATCATGGCACCTGACAGGGGGTGGAATATATTAGGCAGCAAGTGAACATTTTGTCCTCAAAGTTGATGTGTTAGAAGCAGTAAAAATAGAAGGATTTGAGCCACTTTGACAAGGGCCATATTGTGATGGCTATACGCCAGCTTTTGTGGGGTGTTCCCGGTCTGCAGTGGTCATCAAAAGTGGTCAAAGGAAGGAAAAGCTGTGAAGCTGCGACAGGTTTCATGGGCGGCCAAGGCCCATTGATGCATGAGGGGAGTAAAGTGGACTGATCCAAAACATTGTTGAAAAGGTGATGGTGGTTCTGATAGAAAGGTGTCACACAGTTGAGTCCATGCCTCAACAGGTCAAGGCTGTTAGCAATGGAGACAGCAGGTGGTCATAATGTAATGGCTGATCCATATGTTCTTCATGGGTTTTCAGAAATTACAACCACAATAACTCACGAGACATTTGAAGTCACAGCTACGGGGTTTACTCAGTGACACTCTTAGTGACAGCTAATCCCCCCACTATGCTTTTTTCACAAAACGCACCCTGCATGTACATATCCAAATAATAAAGATGCTGTATTTAACAAAATAACTGGTCCGTAGGAGTCAGATTATTCAATTGCCAAGTCCTGGAGTTTTCAGCATATAGGGTGAAGCCTCAAAAAAGACTGTTCTAAAGTTTTGGAGAAGAGAAGATGACCAAGCACTCACACACATCAAGCATAGTGTTAGTTCAGGCAAGCTACTGTGGAAGATAAAAACCCTCAGACTGGGCCAGAGGCCTACCGGGCCCTCACTCTCATACTTAATACTCTTGGATGTAACTGTAACTTAGACTTACATGAACTGTTGTCTTTTAAGAACAAATGGTATTCTTTTCAATGAGACACATATTCCAGTAAAGTTCAAAATAACTCAAGTTTAGTGTTAATTTAAAGCAAATAAATCTAATAAATACATGTGTATCTGAGCTGGTCCCAGGAGCAGACTCATCCAACTCTGCATTACAGTGAGTAATATATCCTGTTTCACTCCTCCTCTTGTGGCTCTTAGGGTCAGATCTAGATCCACTTCCATCTCCACACATATGCAATATTAAGCCAATAGTGTATTCTACCCTACAACACTAAAGAAATAAGAACACCTAAAGAAGTCATCATCATCATTATGATATTACCAAAAATGTATATGCATGACACAATCGCTCACTTGGTCAACAGTAACACACGCACACAGATTTGTGTGCTATGTGCTGTATCAAATGTTGACCTTCAGAGTTGCAGTCTTCTCTCAAGGGCCCCTTTGTATTCCTAAATCTAGTCTTCTTCCCTTATCAGGCTATCCTTACCCTGGCCTCCTATGTTTATAAATCTTAGTATCCTATCGAGCCTGGCTCCAGGTGCTATCAACTTTATGTGAGAATCCAACAAGGCCTCATTGTCTATCCTTTGGTTGTGTAAGTAATTTTGAATCATGGTTTTCACCCTAACTTCCCCTCTGGCTAATTAGCAATACTGTTTGACTGGTGTGTGTGAGTGTGTGTGTGTGTGTGTGTGTGTGTGTTGTTAAGTCTGAAGTCTGTGTCTTCCTAAAAAATTTGAAGGCCACAGCTTGAGAGTAATAAGGTTGAGCAAGAAAAACTGAACCTCAGAGTTCAGTGTATCATTCAATATACACCTGAAACATGTTAATCATAGTCCTAATCAAGCTAAGCATACAAAATATTCGCACATCACGGCTACCTGAAAATGTTGACAAAATCAAGCTCGGCTCACAATCCCAGCACATCAGCTGATAGCAGTCATCTTGAGCAAGCCACATTAGCTGACAGCTCAGCTGATTCCTCTCTTAGCATTCAATGGCAAACGTGCGCTACCGCTGCGTTGTTGCACTCTGGGCATCATTTGATGCGTGTGGATAGATCCACGCAGACGCAGTACAGGCAGCTAGAGCCAAACAAACGTCATCAAGGTTCGGATGTTTTTCACGGTTTCAGATAGGGATGAAACGGTATGAAAATTTCATATTACGATTATAGTGACCACAATTATCACGTTATCAGTATTATCACGGTATTGTAAAAATGTGCCAAAAAATATTAAAATGTACTGATACACACACTGAAACCATTTGAACAAGTTTTATATTGAAAACTACAAATACAATAGCCATTCTGTTTGCATAAAAAATAAAATAACAGCAAATACCCTTTGTAAACATATGAAAATCATCTAAGTATGCATTATCAAGATTTAATATTTTATATTATATAGGTAATACAATGACCCCGTGGACAATTACATGAAACAAATAAGTCTTTAGAAGACAGTGATAGTAACTGCAATAAACCGCCTGCTTCTTGGAGACTCTGGACAGTTTTTGCCGTGAGATTATAACAACGCGGTTAACCATACCCGGTTATGGTAATTAAAATGTATACGGTAATAATAACCGTCGGGAATTTTACCATGGTTTACCGTTAAACCGGTAATCGTTTCAGCCCTAGTTTCAGAAGAAGACAGCGCATTGCACATTGCACATAGCACATAGCATCAGTCCTTCCTCCTCTCCTCCTTCCCTCTGTTTTTGCTCTGATCATTGCAGTTAACAATGTGCCACTTTGAAGCTACATGGCAATCGAAGCTGAACAGTAAGACTGCAGACAGCTTTTATTTAGCTCATTGTACATCTAGCTCTTTGCCAAGCTAGCGTTAGCATGGTGTAATCTTCATCAAATAACACCTTTTACATGTTATGCTTGTTAAACAGATGTATAGATAAAGTATTATCTTTTACTCTTGAGGTTTTATTGCACGTACTACAGTAACGAGGGTAGCTTTCGTCAACTCAAGTAGTTCAGAGTTACCTTCATTTCACCTTGCGCCCGCATGTGTGTGTTCGGCGACACAGAGCAGCAGAGGCAGCAGAGGCTGCAGCCTGATAATAAACAGTACGGTCTTCAGCCCCGGGCCTGTTTAATACCACGTTTCAGTTCCCGTCTAATATCTGATTGATCGTATAATTCAGCATATGCCTGCTCTGTTCTGTACAGGGGTTCTTTACAGCTGCTGTCTGTCCAGTATACATTTTGTGAAATTGAATGTGGTGATTTCTAATTAAATTCATATTAGGTTATTAGCTTAAATCTTGTTACTTCACTCCATCCAAACAACATCCAAATTGGAAGTATTACTTTAAGGTTGGGTATCAAGAATTGGTGTGCATGTAAATATGCTTTTGTTTATTGTTCAAAAAAAAACCTTATACCTCCTTATACCTCCCAGCAGCACAGTAAACTTCAGTCGTTATTTTTGTTTGCTGTCCTATCTCCCAGTGTTTTTTAATAATTTAGGTCCGTGGTCACACAGCCTGGAAGGGAATTAGGGCCTAATTCATGAATCCCTCCTCCCTCCAATCCCAACAAGTAAGTCAGGAGAAGTGCAGCATATGGATGAGCCGCCCCCTTCAGCCCCCCTGTTGACACCAAAACCAGTCAACTGAAACAAGGCCCTTCCATGGCGAAAGCAGAGAGCAAGCTCTTCATCTCTCACCTCAAAATCATTATTACCTGATTAAGTGTGATTAAGAGAAGATCATTAGCAGCTGCATGTCCTGTCAGTAATGATTACTGTGATGGGTGCGTTATACCCAGTGAGCTCATCTGCAGGCTTAGCCACTTTAATGATTAGGGAAGCATTGTTTAGCAGAGCTCTTGGATGAAAGGTTGACTTGCTACCGTCTGAGCAGAAAGTCAGAGTGAGGTGAACATCCCACAACTGCATTATAATTAACTAAGTTGTTCTACAAGGGGGATGACACTGAACACATTTTAACTCCAGTTCTTCTACACTGCCGTGTTACTCATGTTCATTCTATTACTAATAAGGTTGATTTTATTGTATATTCAATGGTGTAATACTAAAAATAACCGATTTACATTTAGATAAGTTTAAAAACTAAATGTAGACAGAGAATTTAAAAAGAGATTGTAATGATGTAGTGATGGGTGTGAGAAAGAGCTCACAAGAGAATACATTAACACCTGAATGTGTGTTCAAAGAGACAGAAAATTAAGACATTTCTCATCATATTTTTGAGAAAAAGATGTGAAAAGGTTTCCAAGTCTTGTCCAACACTTTTTTTCTTTAACAACGCTACCTTTATCAAACTGGCTTATTCAGCGTAACTGGTGTGTGAATTCTGTTGCTGAGGCTTGTACAAAAGTTAATTTCCGGAGCCTAATAAATGACACTGTGTAATCACTAAAACAGGACCTGGAGTCTCATAGAAAAAAATATACTTGACTTTCATCTTCAACTTCATCCTAAATTAATTTTTCGAATTTGATTTCATATGTCAGCTGAATTATTATTAAGAAGAGTAAATAAATCCCCAGATGCACCTAAGTGCAAGTGCCTCAGGAATCTGACTGCATATGAAAAGGATTCAGTTTCCTTCACTATAAATATCTGGAATTCATTATCATTAGTGAGGACCTTGCAATGCAGTGATAAATGCAAATTACTGTTGGCAGTTCATCCAAAGATATCTCTACATCAACTCTCCACTAAAGACACTGATGTCAAGTTTCACTGGTATTAATATTTCCTTTTTTGCATATGTTGAACTTGAGTCAAAGATGCCAAATGTACAGTAACCTTTACATCTCTAAATGCGCTTGACTCCCCCACCCTGTCATCATATAATGCGTACTGGCACAGAATTGCCAGTTAATCATGTAAACTCCCATCTTCACTTTCATGTTGTGTAAAGATTCATCATATTTCACACCATTTTGACTGTGGTTTGTGGTAGAAATCAGGCAGAGCAGCGTCAGTCAAAGTGCTCCACTGAGTGTTCGAATGGGCAAAATGAGTGACCTTAATGATTTTGATGATGGCATGATGGCAGATGCTATAGGGCAACTGGCTGTTATTTAGGCCCCTGTTCAAGGGCTTGCTGCAGATAATGTGACAGACATAAAATTGTTTGTGTAAATTTCTTGTGGATCAGAAGGGTCAAAGGAGGCAAATCTAAATCTTAATTCAACAGGTGCAGAATGTTACTTCAGGCGCACCACTTAACAGACAAAAATAAATAGATTAAAGGTATAACTAATAAACTGGAAACTCTGTGTACTCTGGCCTCCATTTATAAGGGGTTCTTATCACAAGGACTCCTGGTCGAACTAAACAATCAATTAGGCCAATACATATAAACACATAAAACATGATTTATTAAATACAGGTGCTGGTCACATAATTAGAATATCATCAAAAAGTTGATTTATTTCAGTAATTCCATTCAAAAAGTGAAACTTGGATATTCATTCATTACACACATACATTTAGGCGGCTGTGGCTCAGGAGTTAGAGCGGGTTGGTTGTTAATCGGAAGGTCGGCGGTTCAATCCCTGGCTCCCCTTGGTTGCGTGTCGAAGTGTCCTTGGGCAAGATACTGAACCCCGAATTGCCCCTGGTGGCTATTCCGCCAGTGTATGAGTGAGTGTGAATGTTAGTTTCCGTTTGAGCACTTAGGGTGTATGAATGTGTGTGACTGTTGGATGTAGTGTAAAAGCGCTTTGAGTGGTCGAAAAGACTAGAAAGGCGCTATACAAATACGGAGCATTTACACAGACAAATGTTTATTTCATTTAATTGTGATGATTAAAAGTGACAACTAATGAAAATCCCAAATTCAGTATCTCCGAAAATTAGATTACTTAAGACCAATACAAAAAAAGGATTTTTAGAAATGTTGGCCTACTTAGTTGGGGCTCCTTTTGCATGAATTACTGCAGCAATGCGGTGTGGCATGGAGTCGATCAGTCTGTGGCACTGCTCAGCTGTTATGAGAGCCTGGGTTGCTCTGATAGTGGCCTTCAGCTCTTCTGCATTGTTGGGTCTGGCGTATCGCATCTTCCTTTTCACAATACCCCATAGATTTTCTATAGCGTTAATGTCAGGCGAGTTTGCTGGCCAATTAAGAAGGGGATACCATGGTCCTTAAACCAGGTACTGGTAGCTTTGGCACTGTGTGCAGGTGCCAAGTCCTGTTGGAAAATTAAATCTGCATCTCCATAAAGTTGGTCAGCAGCAGGAAGCATGAGGTTCTCTAAAACTTCTTGGTAGATGGCTGCGTTGACCTTGGACCTCAGAAAACACAGTGGACCAACACCAGCAGATGACATGGCACCCCAAACCATCACTGACTGTGGAAACTTAACACTGGACTTCAAGCAACGTGGATTCTGTGCCTCTCCTCTCTTCCTCCAGACCTTGATTTTAAAGGACCTTGAAATGCAAAATTTACTTTCATCAGAGAACATAACTTTGGACCACTCAGCAGCAGTCCAATCCTTTTTTTACTTTAGCCCAGTCGAGACGCTTCTGACGCTGTGTCTTGTTCAAGAGTGGCTTGACACAAGGAATGCAACAGCTGAAACCCATGTCTTACATACGTCTGTGCGTGGGGGTTCTTGAAGCACTGACTCCAGCTGCAGTCCACTCTTTGTGAATCTCCCCCACATTTTTGAATGGGTTTTGTTTCACAATCCTCTCCAGGGTGCGGTTATCCCTATTGCTTGTACACTTTTTTCAACCACATCTTTTCCTTCCCTTCGATTCTCTATTAATGTGCTTGGACACAGAGCTCTGTGAACAGCCAGCCTCTTTAGCAATGACCTTTTGTGTCTTGCCCTCCTTGTTCAAGGTGTCAATGGTTGTCTTTTGGACAGCTGTCAAGTCAGCAGCCTTCCCCATGATTGTGTAGCCTACAGAACTAGACTGAGAGACCATTTAAAGGCCTTTGCAGGTGTTTTGAGTTAATTAGCTGATTAGAGTGTGGCACCAGGTGTCTTCAATATTGAACCTTTTCACAATATTCTAATTTTCTGAGATACTGATTTTGGGGTTTTCATTAGTCGTCAGTTATAATCATCAAAATTAAAAGGAATGAACACTTGAAATATATCAGTCTGTGTGGAATGAATGTATACATTATACAATGTAATGGAATTACTGAAATTTTTGATGATATATGACCAGCAACTGTAGAATCAAAATGTGACGGGAAGATATGAGAAATACAGAAGAAAGATGGGTGGAATAAATGGATAACATGTCACCAAAGCTGCTCTCAATCTCTATGTTCAGCTGTTTTCCCCCTGATCTGTGCTATTAGATCTAAATTCTTCTACAGTTTTAACCAAGTGAGTTTAACTGCTTGATGAGTGCTTTGATTGATACTAAAGTCCTGAAACCGCAGAAGAAAACCAGACTAATCCTCACTTGGTATTGAAGTTTATACACCATAGGGTTTTCATTGCAGCCCTGGGCACAAGATAAATCTGAGAAGCTCGCAAGATAATTAATGGGACAAAAATGTTTATATATATATATTTCTGTTACACAAAATCAAACTTTACTGAACTTAACTGTACTTTTCACTGGTATATTTTACTGTGAAATATTTTATGGCTTTAGATTATTCAAACAGAACAATCTGAGACAAGAGCTCACGATTCATGGCAATCCAAGTCAATCCTAAAAGGTTGTGAGCCAAAAGCTTTATGTCACACACTAAAACACATTGGTGGGGAAGTTTAGAAATAAGTCTGCAATTAGCCACAGTTAGCTCAGTTAGTAGAGCGCATGGCCTTAGTACAAGGCTGAGTTCCCCTTTGAGGGAACTCGAACTGCGTCAGTGACGACACTATGGGAACTCCTCTGGGCGTGGCAGGGCTGAACTATGAATGAAACTACTCCAATCCTATTGGTGTTACTAGAACGGTAGTGTGTGACGGCGTAACCGGAGGGGTATATAAGCATGCCGGCACACAGGACACATTAGCTTCTTTCTATTCAGCAGGCACTCTGGCTATGTTTGGAAGCTCCATCATCTTACCTGAAGTCGAGAGGAGCAGATCATGTCGAAGCGATTCCGACAGTGTGTCTTTCCCTGTCAGCGCTTCATCACGGAAGGTGATAACCATGGAATGTGCGTCTCATGCCTGGGGATGTCGCACGCCCAGGCAGCTCTCGAGGGGGCTGCCTGCGACCAGAGGCCCTGCCCCTGAGGGTGCTGAGGTCTCGAGCGGCTCTCTTTCTAGAGGATGGTCGGATGCGCTCCCCCCGTGGCTCAGGCCCCGCAGTCGCTGAGGCATTGCGGCGGCTCCGATCCTGGGGATCACAACACCAGATCGCCGAGGGTGCCGGGACGGCTGAGGCCTTTTTCAGGTCCTCGTCCGCGGAATCCTCCTCCCCTCGTCCCCGATCAGGAGACCGTTTCTCGGCTTCTCCCACGCGAGGTATGAGTCCGGAGAGGCTTGCACGATCTGGCTCTGAGGAGCTAGATGTGCTTAGCATGGAGAATGACTTTGGGGAAACGGAACGTCATCAGCCCTCGCCAGGATACGAGGAGTTGTTGGAAGTGGTGAAGCGGGCTGTGGCCAAACTGCACATTGATTGGTCACAGGCGGTGCAGCAGCCTTCGGTGGGCAGCAAACTAGACGAGCGGTTTCTGCAACACCGAGCGCCACCCCCGCGTCGGCCCTTACCATTTTCTACACAACGCGTTGTGTAGATTGTGGAACAAACCCTTCTCTGCACGGCTGTCTACGACCCCCCAGCTGGACTACGGCAACGTGACGGAGATCAGACAGCACGGCTACAGAGCGATGCCACGGGTGGAGGAGGCGCTGGCTAGCTACCTCTCTCCCAACCTCGGATGACGTCCGATTTGGTGGGCAAGGCCTACATGGCAGCGGGTCAAGCTGGTGCTAGCCTGTACACGATGGCTGTCTTGCAGGCATACCAGGTCGATCTCCTTCGGGACTGAGACTTAGGGGGAGGTCCCTCTGAGGAGGACCTGACTGAGCTCTGTAGAGTGACGGACTTAGCTCTCTGTGTGACCAAGGAAACGGCCCGTTCCATTGGTCGATCCATGGCAGCTTTGGTGGCTACGGAGCGCCATCTGTGGCTCAACCTCTCGGGCATCCAGAGGAAAGAGAAGGCTTTTCTCCTGGATGCGCCCCTCTCGCCTACTGGCCTGTTTGGCGAAGCAGTGGATGCTGTCGTCAACAGGTTCCAGCACGCCAAAACTCAGGGAGAGGCGTTTGAGTGATATCTTCCCCGCCGGTCAGGCTCCAGGACAGGTCCTGAGACTTCGAGTAGGGGGACCCACCACCACTCCCCGCCTCCCCTTCCCCTGAGAGAGGCTGATCGAGGTCCCCTCTTTCATGGTGGCTCCAGCAACAGGCTTCTCCCACCGCTTCAGCGCTCGGGATGCGCTAGCCACCAGCAGGCCCTCGCCGGTCTGTCTGCCTGCAGCCGGGACACTCAGTTTCGGGTTCGCCCCCCAGATTCTGCGGGATGGTCGGGACTGCAGTACACGCAGAACAGAGCCAGGTGTTGGGACAGGAAGTCCGCTCTCTGCTAGGGAACTCATTTCCCCGCCGGTCAGAGAAGCCGGCTTCTACAGCCGATACTTCCTGGTTCCCAAGAAGGACGGAGGATTGCGTCCGAGTTTGGATCTGCGGTCCCTGAAACAATCTCTGAGGAAATTCAGGTTCAGGATGCTCACCATCCCCGTCATCATCAGTCACATCCAATCCGAGGATTGGTTTGTCACAATAGATCTGCAAGACGCTTATTTCCACATCTCCATCCGTCCCTCTCACAGTAAGTTCCTGAGGTTCACCTTCGGGGGCATGGCTTACCAGTATCGGGTTCTTCCGTTCGGCCTAGCACTCTCTCCCCGCACGTTCACCAAATGCATGGATGCAGCTCTGGCCCCGTTAAGGCTCCAGGGCATCTGCATACTGAACTACATCGATGACTGGCTCGTCCTGGCCCAGTCTCGAGAGTTAGCGGTTCTGCATCGAGATGTCGTCCTCGCCCACCTTCAGCGTTTGGGGCTGCGGCTCAACGTGAAGAAGAGCGTGCTGACGCCCACCCAACGGACCACGTTCCCAGGGGTTACGAGCAGATGCCTTCGTTCCCTGTCTGTATGGAGGAAATCTTGGTACCTGTCCCAAGGTCCCGTGTTGGGAGCGATCTGTCGCCGAACAATTATTTCAACAGACGCCTTACTCACGGGATGGGGCGCGGTCATGGACAGCCGCTTCGCGAGAGGCTCCTGGGAGGAGCATCATTTCTCTTGGCACATAAATTGCCTGGAAATGTTGGCAGTTTTCAGAGCTCTGAGGAGTTTTCTGCCAGTTTTGGCCGGCACGAGTGTGGTTCTCGGATTTAATTTAATTCCTCGAGGGCCCACCCTGGCAGGTCCCTCTGAGGAGAGACCTGCTGTCCCAGGCGGAGGGCCGGATCTTTCACCCGCACCCCGCCCTGTGGCAGCTATGGGTCTGGCCCCTGAGGGGGCGCAGTTCCTAGAGGCGTGCCTGACGACAGGAGCAGTCGAGACGCTGCTCAGCTCCAGAGCCCCGTCCACGAGAAGGATGTACGTCCTAAAGTGGAATGTGTTCACCACCTCGTGCAGAGAACGGGTGGTGGACCCAGTTACCTGCTCGGTAATTGTGATACTGGAGTTCCTCCAGCACCGTTTCTCCGCGGGCCTCTCCCCGTCCATGCTCAAAGTGTATGTGGCTGCCATTGCAGCATTCCACGCCCCTCTGAGTGATGGGCCCTTGGGGAGGCTTCCACTGGTCGTGCGCTTCCTCCGTGGAGCCAGGAGGATGAGACCCATGACTCGTGCCAGGGTTCCCATCTGGGACCTGGCAGTGGTTCTCGAAGCGCTGGCTGAGGCCCCCATCGAACCCCTGGAGTCGGCTGAGGCCAAGCACCTGACCCTTAAGATGGGCCATCCTGCAACTTTGTCCAGGTTATGTCCCTAAGGTTCTAAGTGGGTATCTCGTTCCCATAGTGTCGTCACCGACACATTTCGAGTTCCCTCGAAGGGGAACGTCTCGGGTTACGTATGTAACCCTTGTTCCCTGAGAAGGGGAACGAGACACTGCGTCGGTCCGCCACACCTCACCCCGCCTGGAGTGCCTTGCTTCATAGAAAGGGCTAATGTGTCCTGTATGCCGGCGTGCTTATATGTCCCTCCGGTTACGCCGTCACACACTACCGTTCTAGTAACACCAATAGGATTGGAGTATTTTCATTCATAGTTCAGCCCTGCCATGCCCAGAGGCATTCCCATAGTGTCGTCACCGACGCAGTGTCTCGTACCCCTTCTCGGGGAACAAGGGTTACATACGTAATGTGTTTATTCTTTGATTTTAGGTTGCTGGAAAAACCACCATAGGCTCACAAAATCCTTTCAGAAACACTGATGCTTCTAACATTAGCTAATTACAGGAAGGGTACTTGGATGTAGTTAGATGGTTAAATTTCCTGCATTCTCTGCTAACACTGCACTACAAGTGCTACAACAACACAGGAAACCCTGCCACTGGCATCCCTAACTGGGGACAGTGCATCAAGCAACGTGGCAACCCTGGTATGGCTAGAATTATATAGCTAAATGATTAGCCATGTGATTGTGATGTGGCTTTGAATCCAGGCCTTTAATAAACAACATCTCCCATCTTACGTTTGTGCTCCTATAAAGCACCAGGGGACAGAGACAGGATGCCGGGCTGTGCCAGCAGCTGTCTTTGAGTCTAGCCTGGTATTTCTTCACAGATTGCATGCTGTTAGGTGCCAAGTTTCTACTATTAAATAGATCTATAAATAATATACAAATTGGAGTGACCTGAAAACTCTGTATACTGCCTCAACTTATGATCCGTGGCTGAGACTGTTGGCAGAAATATTTTACTTTATTTATATCTTCATTTCCATTTAAGCAAGAATTTAAAATGCAATGTGTATGATATGGAAATCAGATGCCAGTTTTTTATTTTGTTTTTTCCCATTTTGGCCATTTAATTACAGATGGCACAAATGTGGCACAAATAGTTCAAGGACTATTAAGGTAAGTGAGGTAATGTGGAAGTAGTGCAGCTTTGCCTGACAGGATGATGGTGATATCGTGTTATTTTAAATTAATTTTAAGACCAAAGACCTCTGCACCTTTAGTATGCCCTTTAGTCAAAGTCTAAACGACCATAACACAACCTCAGATATCAGCCCACTCCTGTTCGATCTGCTCTCATCTCTCCTGAACCAGGATCAGATCAGATCTATAGCTACTATATCCTTTTTGCACAGCCCTGTTTTGCAGCGTCCTTCGTGATCTCCTTTTGGAGTTTGACGCACCCTCAGTATACATAATAAGCTGAAGGTGATAAAGCCATAGGTATTAAAAACTACACGTTGTATTCTATTTTTTGCACAATACAGAGACAGATCCCCCAAAAGATTCACACTGTATATACATCACAGGTGTTTGAGAACTTGAGAAATTTGGGCACAAATGTGATACCACAGAATATTTTTGCTTTCCATGCATTTTTTAGAAAACAGGTTATATTATCTTCTGATATTCAAGGGTTATCACTGCATCACTCTGCACACTCCACATTTGGGTCTGTGAGGCCCTAAGATGAAGAGAAAATGAGGGTTTAGTTAGTTTACAAGTTTTTGTAGTTTTTGTTTTGTTATAGTGAAAGGCAGACGATTCTAAAAAAAATGCAGGCAACACAAATGTTCATCTCTACATCACCTCAAGGTGGTCCTCTTCAAGTGGATTTATTATGCCCCATTTGCCAAAGTTGATTAGGAGTGTAGTTGCAATGATTAATCCAGCCAGCTTCAAACGTTTTGAGGGATGCTTGGAGACATGATAAAAAGATGTGGTGGAGATGCAATGTGAGATGTCAAGGAGACCATCTTCATCAAGCATGTGAAGCACATAATAGATGCAAGTAACAGCTACCAAACGTCACACTACAATGCCCGTTATATATCTAGCTAAGGCTACACTGGTATTTAGCGTTATACCTGGAAATCCTCCATTATATTGCTTTCACTGCTTCCACTCTATATCACAAGCTGGACTGCTGTCCTTGTGATTCTTCATTACATTGCTAATTTGTGCAAAATATCAACTAAATAGTAATAATAATAGTAAATTTCATAAATCAACTTCACATTCTTTGCCTAGCAGCATAACACTGATGTCACCAATCCAGCCATTTCTTGAAACCAATCCAGGGAAGAATGATCTCTTCATAGCTAGCCAAACTATAACACCGATTAGCTGTCTGGCCAGCAGGTGAAAATTACATCTTCATTAGAATTTAGTAAAGAAATATGCATTTCCATAAATACAAGACAGGCTTTCTTGTCAAACAAGTCAATCAAGTTGTTAAATGCAATCAAGCAAATCTCATACTGAGATACCATGGGGAAGTATAGTGGGTAATAAAACTGTGGGTCTCCTAACCTTATAAGAAAAGGGGTGTAATGAATTGTTTATCCTGATTGCCTGGCACAACAGATGAACTGCATGAAATCCCCAAAACATGCTAAAAGAACAGATATGAATTGTCTACAGTTCTGAAGCTTGCTATTGCACGTTTTCACCTTTTTTTTCATGTGTCCTTAACTGAAGATCCTCTGAGCTATTGATCTCTGACTAACTGAGTTTCAAAGAATAAACATTTGATAAAACTGTTATGGTATGCAGTCTATCTAAATATTTAACATGTAATTTCAATATTTAACATTTACAAATAAGACGATCACTCGAGCATTAAATGATATTTAAATATTACACGGTATGGATATGTCAATTTTGATTTAGAAAATAGAACCTCAGAATTTCAAAGCGTTCATGATGAATATAATTTCCATTTTATCTCAGGAAATGCACAGTCTGCCATATGTCATCACATTAGGTTGTCTGAGTATAAAAACAAAGCCAAATTGGCATTAAATTTGCATCATCGGCTTTAAGTTGAAAATCATTGGAAAGTTCATTTACATGTAGTCAGAGAGAAAAATCAATTTCACATGCTGATTCTGTTGATCCCCTCTTTGTGGATACAAATAGCCATCAACAGAAAGGCAGGCAAATCATGCCCTCAAGGTAAGGCTGTGCTTAGCAAGCAGGTTAAAGTAAGAGGGTCTGCGGTAAAAAAAAAACACACAATTTCTCTGAAAGAACACTGTATTGAACACACACCTTCATAGGAATTACATGCTACAAAACTATTTAGGTTAGTCAATGTCTGAATTATGGACATTAATGCATTTCAAGCTCTTTCAAGTTCTCCATCCATCTATTTCTTTACATCCTGGTTGTGTTGTGGGAAGTATAACACCATGGTCTTTGATTTCCTTTTGCTGTGTGCACACTGAAGAAGAAGTGAAACATTTTTCTTTGAAAATGAAGACTTACCAAAACTGCTGCTTTTTATTTCTAGTTTCTTTGTCTACAGATATGTAGCAGATACACAGCACTAGTGCAACCATTCATAGCAAGTGTGATCAGAGAGATGGATGTAGCTCAAGCAGAGAGCATCAGATAAAGATGCCTCCATTGAGGAATTGCATGGAATGCTTCCAAATAGACAGTAAGATTGGTTTCCAATTCCTCCCATCAGACAAATTGAGCCCAGTGGCCAATTATTCCCATTGCCAATTAACCTTGCAACCAACCCCCTCTCAGCCCCTGCGTGAGTCAGCCTGCCAAATTTGCTTTTGCCTGTCACGTTGACACCACTGATAAAAACAGACAGGAAAAGTCTGTGCTGCTGCATAGATCGAGGCAAATATCATTCTGTAATCCATACCAGCTCCATTAGGGTTTATATGTCACAGGGACACTTTGAATGTGTGGCTGAGATGCAACATAGAATCTCCTTGGAGATATCACATTGGTATATGAAATATCACATTGTTACTCAACAGAAATTACTGTAATTTTTCAATATTTTTGGTTTGTTTTCATTCATGCCTTCCTGAAGGAATTGTAAGTTGTTTTTTTCTGTATTATATTTATATTTTATGAACATTATGCTTCCAACTGGAATGGCAATGCAGTTAAGCAGCAAAGCAAAAAAAACGTTGTAATAAACCTTTATTAATAACTCTAGAGGAAATAATTTAAATGCTCTGATGGAGGTCAGGATTGATCAGGAGGACAGCTGCTTTACTCCAGTTTCACTCTATGAACCTTGACTGCGTGTGAGACCTTTTAGATGTGTACATAAATACAGAAAAATGAATTAACATTAGGTCCTGACTGAACATGTTCAAGATAGCAATGCACCAACAATTTGTCTGACCGCACCTCATTTTAAGACCAACACTCCCATGGGCAAACAGATGGGTGCAAGTGCATTTACTAAACAATGTGGGCGTTGGGCGTAAAAAAAATACTGCGTTGGTTGGAAACTAGCAATGACACTTTGGCAGAGCTTTGTGCCTGGTGCAAGATAGGGCCCAAAGTATGTTAGTGCCCATAGATGCAGCTCTAAAATATCATTTTAAGCAAGGAGGCAGGGGACATAATTTTTTTAATGAAAAAAAAACCTTAGGGGAATAAGCATTCAGTATTCTAACTGCATTTGGCAAAATGGATACTTTCCAGTTAACACTGATTTTTGGCCAGACACCATGATCAAGTCATAAACTAGATCATCTGTCTTGAAGTTCTCGTTGAGCACATTCTGAGCCCAAACCGCTAATTTGTGTCTCAGTGCTGCATGAAATATACTGTATCTCCATCATCATTAAATTTCATTTCTCTCTTTCTCTGTGTGGGGAAATCTTCACACCTTTTATGCTTGTGTCTTCCACCTACACACCAGGGACTTCTATTATAATGCTTCAGTATACATACAGTATTATCTATTTAGCTTGTGCTCATTTACAATAAATGACTAGACAGGCCTTTGGTTTCTTGCTCAAGGGCATTTCAGCAGTATTCATGGTTGTAATGGACATGTCGGATGCTGTTGGAATATACGAGAAAATAAGTGGAAAACTTTTCAGCCACAAATGCTGATGCATACAAATTTTATTATTTTACATTACATAACTATAATTATATTTTATAAAGTCCAGCACATTCGCTCTGTCCACATTAAAACTTGTATAAGTAACCCTTCACAGAGCTTGGTTTCATATTATATCATAAATGGCCAAACATAACAGTGTATTTTAGAGATGATCAATAGCCTGCTATTTCATCTGATGCAGTTGGTAACAGGAATAGAGCATCCTGCTATTGCCACCATTCATCAGTCCAGTGCATTTAGCAGGCAGCCTTTTACTCCACTCTTTGCTTAGTTGTTGTTGTTGTGGAGGGTGTCTTCAGGTGATTTGCATCTTTTCATTGTTTTATGGATTGTATATTGTTTAAAAAAAATGGATTCAGTAGAAAGACAGCAAACAAACATTCAATAATGTTCCAAAGATTTACCCACAAAGAGCATTAATTCCACAAACAATATTAGGTTTTTCTTCCAGGAGCCCAGTAGACGCAGCAACTTAACTTGATCTATGGATTTCATTTAACATTATCTAATATAGCACTGTGAATCTCATTTGTTCAGACGCTGAACACTGAGGCTTATTACTGTTAAAGACAGTGAAAATGGCTTTACAGTTGAATGTGGAAAGCTTCTTTGGTGAGCACATCACAGCATAAATTTTAGTTTCTATTTCTCAATAACTTCTGAAGGAAAATATTTTTGAGAAGTTGGTTTGGAAGGGAAAAACTGATGAATGAAGGATATATTTCACACTGTGAAACCTTACATAAGGTTGTCAATATGAATTCATTACTGAACAGGTATACCAGGCACAGTGCCAGGAGCCCAAGGGGTCCAGGGCCCTCTGTTTGAAATTAAGTTAACATTTATTTTTGGGAAGTCAATGAAACAACTAAAAGGATAAACAAATACAGAAAACTATGACACAGAGAAACAAAATCATGACAATGAGACACAAAATTATTACAAAGAGACACAAATGGGAATAAAGTCATCTGCATTGTTTGTAGTCATTCTGTGTCTCTTTCGATCTGTGGGTCTTATGCAGGGGAAAGGGGCCTTTTAACATGTCTGTGCCCAGGGGCACCATTGTGTGATAATCTGTCCATAGTTGTCAATATAATGTACTATATACAATCTAATGGATGCATAGGAATTGATGAATTAGCTGAATTAAGTATCAACATCATTACCACGTATGCTTAGCTGGTTGACCTGTGTAGAGCCTTTTTAACTCTGGCTTTGAATGAGAGACAAGTATTCATTACTGAAATTAATTTGCTAAATCAATCAATAAAATCTACGCAAACATTTTTACCCTGGCCAAAGTATTCCAAAGATACACACAACCTGTTAATTATAAATAACAGGATATTTATAACTTTAAGCTATAAAATAAAAATCTCCCAGCATGAGTTTCTGTGAACATTGTTCTTAAGTTTTTTGGCAGAGACGAAGAATGCTGAGAGGCGTCACATTTTACACTGTTATAGCTATTTCATTGTAGTTTCATCATCTCAATATTACTGAAAATGAATGAAATCTACTAATTCTATTGGACAAAGATGATGAAGCGAGGCGATATGTGTGGTTCATGTTCAAGTACAGTATACAGTATCTCACAAAAGTGAATAAACCCCTCGCATTTTTGTAAATATTTGATTATATCTTTTCATGTGACAACACTGAAGAAATGATACTTTGCTACAATGAGTGAGTGAGTGAGTGTACAGCTTGTATAACAGTGTGCATTTGATGTCCCCTCAAAATAACACATCACACAGCCATTAATGTCTGAACTGCTGCCAACAAAAGTGAGTACACCCCTAAGTGAAAATGTCCAAATCGGGCCCAAGTAGTTATTTTCCCTCCTGTTGTCATGTGACTTGGGGCGGCTGTGGCTCAGGGGGTAGAGCGGGTTGGCTGTTAATCGGAAGGTCGGAGGTTCGATCCCTGGCTCCCCCTGGTTGCGTGTCGAAGTGTCCTTGGGCAAGATACTGAACCCCGATTTGCCCCTGGCGGCTGTTCCGCCAGTGTATGAATGAGTGTGAATGTTAGTTTCCGTTTGAGCACTTAGGTTCAGTGTATGACTGGTGAATGCAGATGTAGTGTAAAAGCGCTTTGAGTGGTCGAAAAGACTAGAAAGGCGCTATACAAGTACGGAGCATTTACATTTACTTGTTAGTTACAAGATCTCAGGTGTGAATGGGGATCAGGTGTGTTAAATTTGGTGTTATCACTCTCACACTCCCTCGTACTGGAAGTTCAACATGGCACCTTATGGCAAAGAGCTCTATAAGGATCAAAAAAAAAAGAATGGTTGCTCTACATAAAGATGGCCTAGGCCATAAGAAGATTGCCAAGACCCTGAAAGTGAGTTGCAGCACGGTGACCAAGACCATACAGCGGTTCAACAGGAAAGCTTCCACTTAGGCCAAAGAAGTTGAGTGCATATGCTCAACGTCATATCCAGAGGTTGTCTTTGGGAAATAGATGAGTACTGCCAGCATTGCTGCAGCGGTTGAAGGGGTGGGGGGGTCAGCCTGTCAGTGTTCAGACCATACGCCGCAGACTGCATCAAATTGGTCTGCATGGCTGTCGTCCCAGAAGGAAGCCTCTTCTAAAGATGAAGACAAGCGGACTAAGGACATGGATTACTGGAACCATGCCCTGTGGTCTGATGAGACTAAGATAAACTTATTTAGTTCTGATGGTGTCAAGTGTGTGTGGCGGCAACCAGGTTCGGAGTACAAAGACAGGTGTGTCTTGCCTACAGTCAAGCATGGTGGTGGGAGTTTAATGGTCTAAGGCTGCATGAGTGCTGCTGGCACTGGGGAGCTACAGTTCATTGAGGGAACCATGAATGCCAACAGATAGTATGACATACTGAAGCAGAGCATGATCCCCTCCCTTCGGATACTGGGCTGCAGGGCAGTATTCCAACATGATAACGACCCTAAAACACCTCTAAGACGTCCACTGCCTGGCTAAAGAACCTGAGGGTAAAGGTGATGGACTGGCCAAGCATGTCTCCACACCTAAACCCTATTGAGCATTTGTGGGGCATCCTCAAATGAAAGGTGAAGGAGTGCAAGGTCTCTAACATCCACCAGATCCGTGATGTTGTCATGGAGGAGTGGAAGAGGACTCCAGAGGCAACCTGTGAAGCTCTGGTGAACTCCATGCCCAAGAGGGTTAAGGCAGTGCTGAACAAATAAGGGTGATCACACAAAATATTGAAACTTTGAGCATTTGGACATTTTCACTTAGGGGTGTACTCACTATTGTTGCCAGCGGCTTAGGCATTAATGGCTGTGTGATGTTTTATTTTGAGGGGAGAGCAGATTTACACTAATATACAAGCTGTAAACTCACTACTTTACATTGCAGCAAAGTGTCATTTCTTCAGTGTTGTCACATGAAAAAATACAATTAAATATTTTTGTGAGATACTGTATATCTGGGAAACATAAACGAGTCATGAGTAGTGTGGTGTTTTATTTTGTTAAAAGAGTCTGCTGTACGCCTTATGTCTGGTTCCTGAAGGCTCCCCTGGAGACACCGCAATCATCTAAGGATCTTGACATCTACTCACGTCTGTATTGTGACTGACATAATAGTTCATAAGCACGAAATGATGATGTCATGGTCCATACAAAGCCACTGAATGCTCAGAGAAACATTGCTCTTTATTCTCTTCCTTTGAATCTGCTCTGTAGGTGCTTGCGTTTTAGAAAATCGTGCCACATCTTGCCAAACACTTGCTCCTTCCTGTTGGCAAGAACAATGTGCAATCCTTGCCATGGAAGGAAAGCATATTTCACACCCGTACACACCTACACATCAAGTGGGATAGATTAGAGACAAGAGGCTTAGGGCATGAAAGCACAAATAAGATTTCTTGGAGCATTCTGCATACTGTAGCATGCTCACAGTTCTCGGGTTTCTTTATTACCAGCCTCATACGTTTGCCTGCTGCACTTTGTGCAAGTGCAATGCTCAAAAACTACTGGCCTTTCAGAAAGAATAAAGCATAACGTAGACAATGATTAGATACTTGGGGGAAGTAGTTTCAATATGTTGATACAAGTTCTTGTGTTAACTGAGGGTTAAAGAAAAGAGGCCATATTCTTTAAGTGGGTGGAAGTTCAAGGTAGCTTGCAACCTTTTTTAAGCAGTGGGTTTGGTTCCAGCCTATTCAGTCTGCAATCCATCATTAACTTGATGATTTCAATCAATCAAATATAATCAAGTTAAAGGACAACAGTGTTATAAAGGTATTTTCCCTGCAGAGCCCTCACATCTTCTAATAGTATTTTAATAGTAATTAAATTAATTTTAATAGGTCCTTGTGCAGCCCCACTGTTTAAGATAAAAGGTAATTATCAAGTCCAAGACACTGAAGTCAATACTCATGTCCATGTTAAGAACGTACCTCTGAAGTTGTGTTGGAGAGCAAACTTCTGACCAAAGTAACTACAGAGGAACTCCAGGTGTTGATTTTTAAATGTGTGTTATAATGTTTGTTTCTTGCATTTATTCTTTGTCAAGAACCTACACATCCACACACTTTTTGGATCTATAGTTGTATAAAGAACAGGCCAGTAGATGTTGTGTAACGTGTCACTGAGGGAACAAGACAGACAACTTTCAAAGATGCTTTCCGTCAATGACTCATCTCCCAGAACGTCTCCCGAACAGTTTGAGAGGCTGCATGAACAATCAAGGAAAACAAGAAACATTACTTCACACTAATATTAGCACATTTATCATCATTTAGCTTTGTTCTCACTATTCCATAAAACATTCCAAATTAATATCACAGTGATACTATCACCCCTATGTGAAAAAGCATGAAAGTGTATGTGCTAATTTGCATTGATTTGACAGCATGCATTGACATGATGACATTACCTTTGACTATCTCTGAAGTCAGCAGGCAACAGATTGGTTTTTGGTATCTAACTAATCATCTTCTGAGTTACACTCTGACTATAGAGGTTTTCTTTTTAGAAGCCTCAGCATTTACTGTTTCATACTGTATCACTAACTTGTGTTTGCTATAAGCCACATTTCACCAGCAGCTCATCATCTGAAGTTAGGCCTACAACTAACACGTATTTATTAGTCTTACAATTATATTTTGATTAATTAGTTATTTGTTTGATTAATAAAATGGTGACATGTTTATTGTAGGTTCCCAGAGGTAATCTTGCAATTGCTTATTTTGTGTGAACAACCGGTTAAAAAACCCAAAGGGGTTCAGTGATGATAATATATAATATTAATAATGATTAAGTATTAACATTTTGTAGTTTGACATATGTCTTAACCCAAAGCTCGTTTGAGGTTTCATATAAAAATTTTGGAGACTACTGTGTCTATTGACTAATCAGTTATTTGAACAATAGTTACAGGTATCTACAGCTGGCCCTTATACTGCTGAATCTTGTAAGTGTGTATCCAAATTTAGGTCCAGAGAGACGAATAAATACATAAGTGAAGCTCAGAGGACTGACCAGGCATATTGCTTCAGCAGGAGGGCCTTCAAAGGGTTTGTGGGTGCAGTAAATCACTACGCTCAGCATCGTGGATGATCAAAGTCTCTCTCTCTCTCCTCCTCCTGATCTAAAAACACCACTGGACCATATTAATCCACCCTCCTCATGGTTTGTTTTCAGAGTATAATCACAGAGCACACAGTGAACTACTTAAACCATCTTAATGATTACCCCTGTGATTTACGCAACTTGACACATATATTATCTCAGCATGCAGTCAGCATCCCCTTCTTTTAGCTTGGCCTCCCAAAATGTTGTGAGCCCCGGTATCTGACCATGAAAATAATTTGAACCATGTAGGAAGTGTGACCAAAAAATACCTCTTACCACCTTAAATTTGCAACAGGTAGTGGTTAAATTTGGAATAGGATAAAAGCAATGCGGTCTTACTTTACCAAACCCTGTCATTTGCCTACAATCTATTAGTTTCCTAAAAATAATTCAAAAATTGCCAAAAAAGAGACGTAAAACAACAACAAACTAATAACAAAGGTCCAGTTCATATTAATTCACAAAGTTTATACTGTACTAGGGTTTTTTAGCATATCCATAAAAGTTAAGTTAAATTAATTTTAAAATGCTTTACTTTGGGTCTGATGTAACTGGCTCTCTCTGTCTGTAGTCATCACTCTGTAGTCTCCCTAATTTCCAAATCTGATTGGTTACATGTCACGAGTAAGAGCCTATCAACACTGAAGGCTGCTGTGCCACAGATGGGCAAAGACACCAGCTGCTCCGGTGAGTGAGCGTAGCTGTGTGTCAAAGGGAAGGCAGCAGATATTACTGAAGCTGCAATAAACATCACAATCTGATTATCTATTTCTATGATGACTAGCATGCCCAATGTCCCAAATACACCACTTAACATGCCCAAGTTACAGCCTGCAGGATCTCACTCAATGGAGAGAAACAGCTTTTAAATTAGTCGCTCTGCCCTAACCCAGTCACTGCATTTCAGAGTTAAATATAGCATGTATCTATCTTTTGTATATTTTCACAGCACTTGCGCATGGCAATTTACAGAATTATTACTTTAAAAAGTAACAGCCGTAGCAAAACTGATTTTCACACTATGATGGTTAAACTTTGCAATTAATCCGTAGTTCACCTGCATGTTGAACCATGGGGGGGGGGGGGGGGGGGGGGGGGGGCGTACTGATCACGGATCAACTACGATACTGTACTGTACTTAAAAAAGGTAGAACTACAACACTTTTTTGGAAGAATATATACATATACATATAAAGTATACAAGACCTAAAGCTCTCAGTGTTTTGCATGCATTGATTTATTTTATGGCAGCCAACCACAATATCAACGATGACCACCACAAATAGATTTGTGATTTGTTTTTATTCCTAGGCCTATTTAAAATCGTATTTGATTGCAGAGCTGCGTGTAGCACTTGTGTTCGCTCAGCACCTCCTCTTGCGTGCTCGCTCACTCTCTCATGAACACCGCTGCACAAATCTGTCACACAACACAACATTGTCAATGTCAGAGACCCACCTTAAAAAAAGTTATTAGCAAGCATGAAAGGAGCCTAGCTAATAAGGCTCATTTATGTATTTTTAACAAGCGGTCAAACATTACAGCAGAAATAAACATGTTTATAGCCTCGTACAAAAAAACGGTCTCCCTAACTAATTTAAGCAATGTAACCATTCGTTCGGATTGTGCCCATACTCCTAATTTAGAGTATGAAGTGCTACCATCTGGGCTGTGCTTCAAGGCCCCTATTGCGATGAAAAACAGGTATAAGAACTTTATCCCTGTCTCCATTCAAGCCCTGAATGCTAATAGCAGAAGGAGGTAACTGCTACTGTTGGGGACAAGTCCATTACCTTAGTGAGACCCAGACTTACATAGATGTGTAATGTTTTGTTTGCTAATACTAATGGTGATGTACAACACATAGCGTGCCAGGTGCTGTTAATGGTGATGTATGGATATTATATCAAATGGTCATGGAACTAGGGTCAGTGTGCCTGATATTATGTAAGGGCACTGTTTGGCTACAGTGGACACTTACAGCCTAACTGACATAAGCTAATCAATACACCGTGCATTGGTGTAAGCACATGTTCACTGTTGTGCGCTCTGTGTTATACTTTATTGTGTCTGTGTTATATTGTATGTTGTTTTAAATACTTTGTCTGTGTTTATATGCTTGCTGCAGCACAAATTGCACTCTTGAGACAAATAATACATTTAATTGAATTCCCCCTTCATGACAACTGTACCGGGGGTGAATTTTTATAACTCCCATTTAAATTAAGGTTAAAAGTTATGCATAATAAGGATGTGGCCGATTGGGGGCCAGGTGGCTGGCTGCTAGTTTGTTCATAAACCAGCCTTCGTTCGGTCCGCCTCAACTCCACCATTTTTTGGATTAGCCAATGTCAGGCACGGCCAAGATGGCGACGGCCGAGACGCCAGGAGACGCTTACATTTTGCTTGAGAAACCTGTGCATTATGTCACAGACCATATGCCCTTGTTTTATACAGTCTATGGTTTCTAATAGCTTTTAGACAACAGTAGAGCTATATGTCACAGATGAATATGCTTTATTGTGATCATGTGAAACAGTCTCTTTTCATAAGAACTTTGTTGAAGAGGATGATTTAAAAAAAATCCTAAATAAAGGATCATTGACAGTGCCAGTGTCTTCCAGTAAGTGTCATTTGACCAGACACTGCACTGCAATCTGGAGTTGGTACCTTGGCACTGTACAGTAGGGGTGGGAATCACCAGAGGCCCCATGATACGATATTATCACGATATTTATGCCTGGAACTCCCAACCACCAAACCAGCACAACACAATAGGCAACCACAGGGTTGTCACATAATGTTTAATTTATCCCGTTGTAGTGAATCTACACTTTGTTACTGAAATTATGAATAATAATATTTGGAAATATTATATCATAAGCACTCATTCAGGGTGTACCACCTAAATCGCTGTCCGCCCAAGGCCTTAATGACTCCTTGGGTATAGCTAAATAATTACACAATTATTACTAATGATCAGTTAGTTATTAATTGTTCAATTATTTTAAATCAGTTAGAACTGGATCTTTTGCCAGTGGGTCTGACCTGGGGTCTCTTGTCCGGCTGGTGGGAAACTCCTGCAGTGTTGGGGCCATTGGCCCTGGTTTGTTGGCTGTTGGTTGTCCCTCTCAGTTACTGGTGGCATAACCTAGCCTACTGACGTGGCTGACCTCCAAACTTTGTTTGTCGTTGGGAGCAGTAAAAGTTAATTCGAACTGAAATACAGGCTTTAAAAGAAACTTAATTGTTTCTGAATTAAAAGTTGCGTGAATTAAACAAGCTATAACTTTAACAAACAAAAGAAAAAATAAATTCACGGAACGTTCGCAAGACATCGTGAATATAGTCTAATTAAGTTGCTGTGAGACAAAGGAAAACTTAAAAGTCACGGATGTTCTCCGGGCCGGACCTTCGTGGGACAGGATGCTGGATGTTGGGAGGAGAGTAGTCTGAAAGAGACAAAAGGCCAACAGGAAGAGAGAGCAAGAGCTCAGGGCTCTCTGTGTTTTTGTTTGTCACTCTCCTGGGGTGTGTCACACGGTAGGAGGGCTTTGTTCCTCCTAGTTTCTGTGTTTAAACTTTAATTTTAAGGGTAACGTCTTAAAGTCTATTTGCGTGTGTTTAATCATATATCTTTCCACATTATCAACTTTTTTCTTAAATACCATAAACAGTTATACAGTTCTTCATTTCTGAGCATTCGATAAAAGGAAAGGAAAAGCAATTGTGTAACAATTAGAATGGTTACAGTTAAAGCAACATTTTATGGTGATCATAGCAGATGAACAGAACAGCTTAACTAAATACTTCCAGGAAAATATTGATTGTTACATGTTTTTACTTAAGAAAATAGAAAAGGAGGTATTTGAAACATGGCATCAGCTAAAACAATAAAACACAGACAGTGATAGATAATTGAGCACACGGAGTTGAAGTTAAGAACAATGGCATGTTATATCTCTTTTCTCCTTTGGGAACACTGGTTTCATGAACGTCGGCTGAAAATAACTGTCTGATTACTTAAACTTTAAATTCAGTCTTTGGCACAAGAGCCAGGAAAGTGGAGTATGTAACACATTATAATATTTCTGTACCATATTATTTATCTGTTTTCACATTTGTCCTTTTGGTACATAGATTTTGCCTGTAAAGGGAATGATTTGGTGTCTCTTCAAAAACACAAAGTGCTGTAGCATTTTATGACTGCATATGTGGTCACATAGTTCCACACTTACCTGTGAAGAGTGGCTCTGTGTGTGTGTGTGTGTGTGTGTGTTTGGGTGGGTGGAAGATCCACTTTGGGGTCTTTAGTTTAAAAACACACTGGGAGCCATTGCAAAGTAAACAGCGACATGCACAGTACAAGTGTAGGCAGGTAAGTGTTATTTATACGGTACAGAAAAATTTTAATAAAAATTCCAAGTCGAAAACTCTGTCAGAAGCATTGTATTTCTGCTTTGCAATCAGACCCAATCAGAGAGCCGAGCATGAGCGTCTGTGTTGTTGTTTCTAAATTCCTCTGTTTTTGCCCGTCCGCACTTAAACACCCTCCGGAGTTTCAAAACGAAAAACGGGGTCAGCAGCATTTTCAAACTTCTCCGTTTTAGGCCTTCGTTTTCGGCCGTTTTAGTCTGGATGGGAGGTGCAAACATAGCAAAAGGTTTCCATTTTAAAACGAAAACGCAGCAGTGTGGATGGGGCCTCTGTCCACTCAGAGGTCCTAACAACCTGGTTCAGGGAGTGTTTTTATCTGGACATGGTCATATTGTCATTTTATCAGTCATGAGTAGAGTCAGTAATCTTAAATTCACCAGATGTTTTTTATGGTTGAAACTTCACAATCAGCACTCAGAGTAGAAATCTTTTTTTTTTTTATGTGGCACGCCTTTCAAAACCCCCTCCTCTTTTGGGGTGTTTTTAGGGGGCCTGGCCGTCTGCTCTGCGGGTGATAACTCAATCCCCCCTTCTTAGGGAGAGACAAAGGAGAGATTGGTCACTGCACCGTTTAATGTAAAATTATAAATACGTCTGTACCTACCTTGTCTATTAGCGTATATAGCTCACTTGTTAGCTAACGCTAGTATTAAATGCCACATTACTAACTTGGCAAGCTTTATTAACTCAAACATATTTCATCATGCACGACAGGAGAGTTTCACTTAACTGTGGAGAGTAGCTGCCAGACTCCATGTTGAGTTTAACCTCTGGACAGCTGTTTGATGTCCACCCTTGTGTTCATAATTGTAGACTTGAACAGATGTAACGCTATGTGAGCCCGTTCATACCCTTGAATCTATGGTTATGTAGTTGAAGGAGACTTCTGATACAGATACAGGTAATTCCCTTTTGAAAGAAAATGCATTTGTGAATTGAGCCATGGCAACGAATTCTCAAAAACCCACACACAAATAAAGTCAAGTTAATTATAAAGTGAAAATTGCAAATACATATATTTGTGGATTGTTATTACATTTATTGAAACATAAGAAATATTTGTATGTGCATCAGAAATACATTTTTTAAGCCACTTTTTTATATGTTGTTTATTTTATATTTATAAAAATGTTTTTGAATGCAGAGAAATATATTTTCATGTGTGTTGTATCCACATGACGTATGGGAGGTTTATCCACATCAAATTATAGATCAATAGACTCATTTGTTCACCATATATAGGGGCCCGCAGTCATTGTAATTTGCCTCTCATGTTAGTATAATTTGAATTTAGGTGAAGTAATCTGACCATGTAAATTGATATCGTACACATACAACTTATTTCCTAAGTGTCCCAGTACATATTTCTAGTAGTCAGTGAGTTCATGTTGTCTCTGTCTCACACCTGATTTCATATATATTAAATAACAATATAATAACATGAAATACAATATGATTTTCAGTTTGGCGGCTAAATGTTGGAAGGCTATCCACCACATTGGCAGGTGAATGTATTCAGCATGAAATTCCTATTAAATATCTATTTTATAGTAGCTTTCAGCAGACCGACGTCCTTGTTGTGTGTCACACTTAAATTGGTCCCTATTCTACCAACAGATCTAAAATCATGTAACACATGGATTAGGGGGGTTCATTGGTTGTTGTCTTTTTATATACAGTCTATGGTTGTTGTTCATGTTAATTTCATATTACTTGTGTTTGACTGGCGCAGATTTGTATGGGGCTGGGTGGGAGTCAGAAGGTAACAAGGGGAGAGTGAGTTAGGAGCTATAAAAGTTGTGCTTGGAGAACCTGGAGTGTTTTTAGCATTTAGCTATCTAGCTACCACCGTAATGTGAATGAATATAACTATAAGGAATATATTAACATTATAATAACAGTATACTATGGAAAAAAACATTGTACTTTTATTTAATTGCAACGTTATGTGGCCTTGAGCACATTCAAACTTCGACAGCCTGAAACACTGCAACAGATATTGCCATATTTACAAAACTGACATAACTTCAACATTTCCGACAAAACTCCTGTCATTCCGGGGATGTGTAAGAGACAGCCTCTGAAAAGTGAAAACAATACAGCTAACCAAGATATTGATTGTGGACAACAACTGAAGTGCTGCAAGCTTTGCACCATTATACTGCTTTTCTTAACAATTCCAGTGACTGTGGCCTCTCCAGAACAATCTTTTTCCAGACTGAAACTTATCAAATCTTACCTGGACAGCTCACGGGGACTGACCCATTAATCTGGACTTGCCAAACTGTCAATCGAGAAGGTCCTGCCTGCAAGCTGGATTTAAAGGTTTTAATAAACGACTTTGCACAGCAAAAAGCTCAGGAGAGTTTGCCTGTAATGTGAGTAAAACTTATTTATTATTTATTTGGCCAAACACTAATGCACCATGCTTCATGCAACTAGTAGTGAATCCACACACTTGTGTTTTGTGTTTATAATGCCTATGAAACATTTTGTCATGTCAATGTGGTGCACATTGTCATTGATCACCATCTTTTTTCATGTGTGTGTGTAATTGTCACTGTCACTATTAGGATCATGTGTTCATATGTGTAAATGTGCACAGTAAGGGTACTTTATTGTCACATACACATACATGTGGCAAAATACATTCTCTACATTTAACCCATCCCACAAGGGAGCAGTGGGCAGCCACTGTGCAGCGCCCGGGACCAACTCCACATCTGTGCCAGTGTCACTGGTCAGTGGCACTGAGTGGAGAACTTAACATGTTTTTGGTCACCAGTTAGGTTATGTTTAAATCTCTTATGGTGCTCTACCATTGATTTGGTGAAGTAGGCTAGTCTATCGCTGTCTGAGCCTTGCTATTATGAGTCATCTTCTTTATAGAATGCTGTCTGGTTTCATTTAATTTAGGTATCAGCTGTGCAGTGCATTTCGCTGTGGCTGGTCGTTTTAAAGCTGCAAGCTTTCATTCCTTTAATTTGATACTGACATTGTTGTGATGCGAGGGTCTGTTATGACCATCTTGCATTGGGGCCCCGAGCCAACTCGTTACGCCCCTGGCTTGAGATGTACTCTTAGGGGCTTTTAAAAACTGTATATGCACATTTATTATGTCTTGAATCTTTACAGATTTATGCTCCTGGCCCTCCTCTGTTTACCCATCATTTCCAGGAAGTATCTTGTGGGCACTGAGCGCTTAAATTAGCATTAGCCTTATGTTAATTGTGTAGGAAATAAGTGGATATTTAAAATATAAATCAGGTTCTCTTGCATTCTGCAGCTATTGTGATTCCTCTGCACTACAGTGTTTTTTTTAAATTACCTGGAATTTACATACAGTGTTGCTTGCCAACTTGTTAAAATATTCTTACAGGAGGGAAAAGAATCGTAAATATTTGGTATGCGGTACACAAGCCAGCATCAAGAAAGTGATGAGCCTTTCCAACTCAACTCAAACATTGTAAGACATTTGTGATAACAGCCGTGAATAACTGCTGAGCACATGACATTTCTGTGAGAGCTGTTTGAATTTCGATTTGAAAAGTTTTCCAACTATGTTCCTGCAATTTAAAATGAAATACTTCTTAAGTCATTGAATCAACAACTATAGTAGGTGGCAGAGAAAGCAGTAAATGGAAATGTTGATTTCATTTCTATCATGTTATTCTCTTTGGGATCCAATTTAAGTTCTGACAGGCAATAGATGAGATGAAATTGACGTTCATTTTGAAGACCCGTGATATACAGATAGCCAATCTAACATGAATGTTGCAAGTTTTTTTTCCCCTTCTTTCTCATTTATACAGCCTTAGCTTTTCAGAGCACTGGAAGACAAATTAGAGTCATCTCATTTTTCTGCCTGATGTGCAGCTTTGGGGGAAGGGGTTGCACTTCACTTTAACACCTTACAAATTATAAATCACATTGACATTGTGACTATCAGTCTGCAAATTTGCATTTATCCAGATATACGTACGTATTACCAACATCCAACCTGTGTACTATAACATGTACATATATTTGAGCTCATCAGCTTTCCTAAACTAAATATAATATTATTATAATAATATTCAGGCTTCCATGCAAATCTGAAGCCAGTAAGGTACGTTGATGTGATTTGATTGTCCATCAGTGTCAAATCACAGGATTGGAATTAACTGCATTGAGAAAATGTGCATATTGAAAGAGACCAGGTGTACAAGGCATGGGAAGATGTTAACACGAGTCAATTAAGTGTGCCTCCCACCTGTGATGGAGAGCAGATTCATTTCTATTTAACAACAGAGGAAATGAAAGTTCATTGGGCAATATTGTTGTGAAGAGCAGCCAGATGGGACAGCTTTCCAAAATAGTAACGAGAGAGAAAAAAGAATCAGCGGGGAAAATTAGTCTATCACTCTGTGACAGTTTCACAGGATGTTGTCAAATGGAGCATCCCTCTGGTGAAATGATTATAAGTTTGTTAGATTGCTTTTGTTTAACCTTTGTTTAACCTTTTATTTATTATAACAGCCCCATTAAAAGCAATGTCAAAGCACAACTGACTGATTTTTAAACCGATTAATAAATTAATTTTGATTCAAAGCAAACTAGCTCTTTATTTCAGCTTTCTTTAAACAAACCAGAAGGATCTCATTGGTCTAATTCAGTTTGACGTCTACACGCTCTTAAAACGGTCAGTCAACACAACAAGAGAACAGCAGCTTTTTTTTTTAATGTAAAGTCATATAGCAACAAATCAAGAGGCAAGTACTTCAGTGTCACTTGGAGCTAACATTTCCCCGATAATGGCTTTGCTAATGTTTATTTCCTTCTTTAATAGACAATTTTGCGCTCTCAAATTGCTTGACTAAGCTCATAATATGACAAATAGTAGTGTAGTAGAGTGTGTGACAGTTACTGTAAATGTTCATTTAAAATGTGTATTTATTACCAAATTGAAAAATAACCAACTTTATTGATTAAAGTGATTCATTAAGGCATTATGGTTTCAAATGGGCCCATTATTTTGGAACACATGGAACAAACAGTTTGAGAGGCTGAAAATAAATTTGATTCAAAACATTGTGACACCAAGTTGGTCTAGTGGAGAGGAAAGAAACAAAACTTGATTACGAATATAAAGAGTCTATCCATTCAGTATTTCAATCTTTTATTGTCAGATACAGAAACTTAAATTAAAAAATCAGGGATGGCCCTGGCTAAAATAACAAACAGCCCTGAATAAAACATAATATCACAATGCTAAATAAACTGCCCAAAAAGAAAATTTACAATCCTAAACCTAACTCCCTATCAACACAAAGAAATAGGAGAAAAGGAAATTTAATAAAAAGGTAGTTGTTAAGAAGCGAGTTCGAAGGAGCTATGGACTTAAAGAGGTGGTGTTGTGCTTTTTGCCTTTTTCCCTCTCCTTTATTGAGTTTATATCTTTTTTGTGCATGTAATAGGTTTGCAAAGTGAAAAAGTCTAAAGTCCACTGCAAAGGGAGTTCCCATCTCCCACAGAAAACACTGCTCTGAACTGCCAGAAAACAGCTTGTTTGTAGTTCAGCTGTTTCCCTTTCATCCCTGTGACGACACAGAGATGAAAGCAAAACGTGCGTCATGTAACGCTCGCCAAGTGGCTAGTCCAACACGCCCTCAAAAACGCAGATGGAAAAACACTCAGCTGCTGCAGCACACAGTGACAAGACGTCCGCCTTCTGCCTCCCCTCTCCCTTCCAAACATTAGCTACCCTCCAGGCACACGGACATAAAGTTGTTACTGTGATGTAGAGACAGAGCTCGGTTATAAGTTTATGGATGAAAGATTCATTTGTTACAGATTAATTACTCACCAATCTGAAAGTCTTGCTCTAATCCATGTTGCTAAGCTGGTAAGAGGAACCGAAGCCGCGTTTACCGGCTTCTCACTGACCCACCCTTCTCTGCTTCTGATTGGCTAGTAGTCCTTAACTAGGAACTGCGCATGCCCAACTCCCAACAAAGATCATGTAGAGGCAAGATGTATCACTCCATAGCTAAAACGAAGCCTTCAACTCACAGGGTGAAAAGAGGAGCTGCAGCAATGTGCAGTAGGCTATGACAAAAATATGGTGTTAAATTAAACCATGTAAACCTGTTCTGGTACAACCCCTAAATAAGGTTTTGAACTTGAAAATGAGCATAATACCACCTCTTTAAGTCCTAAAAAAATAGGTCACAATAGAGAGTGAGGGCTCCTCAGCCTTTAAACGCCCCTAGAGAGATTGTGATAGCCAATAGCACAAGGGAGGATGAGAAATTAGAGCTGAAGCCCGATCAAGAGCAACACAGCACATTTGAACACATTTCATCAGTTCTACATTCATCTATGGAATGTAACAATGAATGTATTTATTATTAAAATAAATAATGTAAAGGGACAAAAAGGTGGAGAGAAGTTGTGGGCAGCAGAGTTTATTTACTGTAGTTAACAGAGGACGCATCATAAATGTTAATCACATAAATTAGTGCAGAGGTAGATTCAGTTGAAATCTAAGATGGTGAGTGGAGACATAAAAATAATGCCATGGTGTTCAGTGTAAGTTTTGTTTTGAAAATCATTAGTAATGATTTGCTTTCCTCTGCATAATGAGCCGCAGTGGTTGCCTGGAGTGATCTACAAAACCAGTGGTGCGCTGGCTTTGACTCCTCTTCCTGCTGTGAACAAACCGCAGCAATTAGGAAAGGCAAGATACATAATGTACAAAAGTCATTTGTGATGGGGTATATTTAGAGCAACAAAACCTCTTCCACAGAGATAAAGAGTATGATGTTTCCACCGAGAAAACGATTGAGTTAAGTTTAATTTTCAATAATGTGCAAACCTTTGAAACCAGATTCTCGTGATCTTGTTGAGAGGAGGTTTGTGAAGTTTTAGCTGAATTCAGAAGGACATTTAACAATGACGGTCCCATTTTACTTAAAGTAAACTGCTTATCCTGCGTACAAGGTCGCGGGGGCTGGAGCCAATCCCAGCTGACATTGGGCAAAAGGTGGGGTACACCTTGGACAAGTTGCCAGTCCATCACAGGGCTACACATAGAGGTCACCAATTAACCTAGGTGGTAGGAGGAAGTCGGAGCACACGGAGAGAACATGCAAACTCCACACAGAAAGGCTGGGGCAACCAGAGTTTGAACCTGCGACCTTCTCGCTGTGAGGCGACAGCGCTAACCACTGCACCACCTCCTGATAGAAACCAGGTCTCTTAAAATATGTCATATTCATGTTACAATATCCCACATTAATTCTAATTTATATGCAGTAGATTAGACAGTAATCAAACTTTCAGTCCCGTGGCGCACCTTTGCTCTGTCTCCAGGCTCAGTCAATCTGTGTCATTAAACATACTGAAGTATCACTGCTGAACCATGAAGCTGGCTGAAAGAAAAACTTCAACTAAAACATTATCTTTGTATTAATTACTCTGTCAGTTTGCATTTTTCACAGAATATGGACTTGAAAATTCTAGCAATTTAACAAAATTTCTGCAAAATCGCTGTAAAAAACTGTCCATGCAGCATAATCCATAGATTAGATTCCAAAAACAATCCAAAACAAAACATGTACGGTATTTTACTCAAATACTGCTAAAACATATGCCAGCAATTATTTTGTGAATAAGTGACTTTACAGTGCCAGACATTTTGCATACTGTAAAAGTAGATGGATTTCAACTAAACTCAAACTGAAAACTCCCTTTTGAATGTGAATTATTTCACTCAGATCTGATCACTCTTTAGCTGATGATACACAGGGCAACTTTTAGAGCAATGGTGCTGGGCAATGTTCCCATCAATGGTAATGAGAAAAGATTACTACCATAATCCCGTTTTCCCTCCACTCCACCACTTGCCCCGCCCCACCGCTATCTGTTCAAAACATAGTCGGACTTGCCTCCAGCAACATTGCTCAAAAAGTTGCCCCGTGTATCATCAGCTTTTCTGTTTGGACAGAATGTCTTTACTGTAAAGTGAATGTGTCCATTGTAATTATTAATTGTACTGTAAACTGCATGTACCAATATGTACCAAAAGTACAATAGATCAAATTTAAACCAGTGAGTTGTCCAGCAAAATCTAAAGCATGTTTACAGTGTTGGTAGTAATTTAAAAGTTCTTCTTTGTTTGAATTTCCAAATAAGATAATCAGTTCTAACCGCATACTTCTTTACAACCTGTGTAATCATTGGACTGCTTGTGTTGTCAGTGTATAAAGTGAGAAAACATTTTTAAATATGGATCTAAAGTTGAGATCATAGATACAATGAATCTGTAAGAAAGGACAAGAAAGGACCTAAAATGGACAGCTGATTGGAGCTTGTTTCTTTATTTTGATTTTATGTAAGCTAGATGTCTGTGCTCTGCTGGCGTTTGCCAGTCTGTCATCCCCCACAGAGCTTTGTTTCCGCTTGAATTGTCAGATTTCTGACATGATCATTGTATGGTGAATTGTCAATGAAACCGGAATGACACTCCCAATATAAGTAAACGAAATTAATTAAAATCCTGGCAACATGTTCTTTCCTTCCTTGTGAAGTAATGGTAATCTATCTCTCAGTGGGATGCAGCGTCTGTGTCTGCATCAATGTGTTCTTGAGTGAGTGAGTGAGTGACTTTTTTTTCTTTTGTCAATTCTGTCTTTTCTCTCGAAAAATAATCTTGAAAATGTTTTTTTTTCCCCGTATGGATTCTGTGGTTCCAGCTCATGCCAGAGAATTTAATTTCTCTTGTGAACTTGGGATTTTGTATGTGGGCTTGCAAGACCAAGAAAAAAAGATTACTCCCTGAAGGTGCACACCCACTAACCTGTCTCATCAGGGTTACATTGTAGAGACCCAGCAATCTTCTGCTGTTATAGAAAATGAATTTGGATGGCAGTGCAGCCAGAGTGCAAAATCAGACAGTCTTGGTGCATCTGATAGTTTTGAAAGAGGCAGCAAATCACAAAGATCTCTGAGCCTTGGAGCTTGTGAGAGACAAAACCAGCACATGTGATTGCAATCATGTGGAACAATGTTGGGTGTAATAACTGGTTGGATATCAGCTGTTCCTCACAATGTCTGTGAGATACTCCTGTCACTGACAGTACTCCGCAGAGCTTGATTAGGAGTGCCCGGTGATGGGCAGAGGAGGTGGGGAAACATAATTTCAATCTAACTGCATCCTAAGCGGCAATGACTCATGACTGGTGTGCTGTCCTGTGTGTAAACAGAGAAACTTGCGGAGATTGATGGTTGTCGCAAGGCTGGGTGGTGGTAATAGCAGGCTATCTCAAGGCTTGTCCAGATTCTTTTCAAACAGATCCCTCCCTCAGGCCTCCAGATAAAAATTTCATCATGGGCGAAGGTGAGGACTGATAGAAACAAAGCTCAGGCCTGAGTCTTCAGACGGTCTTTTGTGTGCTCCGTGGGGGTCTATGTAATACAAATTCAGCTTAAAGTATAGCACATTTCTGCATGTAGTGCAAGAGTCCATTATGTCTTGCATGGTTCAATTGATTTTGATGATAATGGCTTATATATCATTTCTCTTGCATTCATCCCAGCATAATTAATGTGTGTAATTAAGATTTCCATTACAACAGAGCAGCTGTTGTTAGCTTCATGCTGATAATGGACTTTGATCGGACTAAGATAAATTTGCTTTGTTGATTAGGTTAGGAATTGCTCAGCTGTTTAGTTTTAACTTTGAGCTTCTTGTTTTACGTAATGTAAGCGACCCAATAGCAAATGACAGTTCTTTCAATTCCTTGACTGCTGTAGAAGAGATTAAGAAGATATAAAGTGGATAGAATATAATTCATGCTGTAGGAAAATGATGTTCAGTGATGTACCTCATGTTATTTTATTGGAGTGGGCTTTGGCTGTTTGACTGTTGTGGAAATTGGGGACCGAGTTCAAAGAGGTCATGAAAAGTGCTCGACATCGATGTGACTTGACTGGCTCCTGTAATTACTGTGAATAAAATAATAACAGAGCCTTTCTAAGAAACACGCTGAAAGGTTTGACCAGGTAACTAAAGTGCTAAATTATTTGCTTTTATCAAAATGGAACAAAATTGACCACAATCTTGAAATTTACTGAGATCTGAAAGGTTGTACTTTGTCAAAGTCTAACTTCAGTCACAATTAATCCTGCCATTTTGCAGTCAAAAACAGAGCTAAAGCAATACATTGGCCCGGACATGATATTGCCCGATGTTAGCTTATTATTGTATATAGTAAAAAAGTAATGTTGTGTGTGAGAGGACTACAGAACATATGTTCTATGTATGCTCTGGCACACAAACAAACCATGCAATTTAACTTAAGTTGAAATGTAAAGTATGCTGTGTATGCGTAATGCATGATAAGAACAGAAATATCCAAAAAGTTGCATTAAATATCTAGGTATGCAAACCATTCCTGTAACTGTGTTTCAGATGAGAAAAAAAGTGCAGAGTTCACTGAGTATGTGGACTTCAATGTGCTTCCTCGCGCTGTGATGAGCAGTGTGTGTTACATGCATAGCCTTTTATCTTTGAATGTAGATTGCATTAAGTCATCTTGCTCACGTGCCCATTTCATGTTGTAATGGGAAACTTCTGTTTGTCACCTTATTTATTTTCAATTTGTGTCTTCATAAATGTATGTTGTACAGTATGCGCTATTATTCCTTCGGTGTGCAAAACCTGCTTTTTGGCGTAGTATTCTACTGATCTAGTTTACATTATGCACACTACGCGGCCACACAGATGTAATTGTTTCTGAGCAGCCAAAGATTTTATTTCACAATCTATTCAATTCTTGTGTATTCTCAAGCATTCTTCATGAGTTTGACTTTGCTGATGAAAAAAACACTGTTGTCATAAGCTTCAGTACGCATCATATCCAAAACATATTTCTGTCAGAAGCTGAGCTATTCACACCCTCAAATACATGTGAAACTTATGTTTAGCTGTCACATGCTGTCAGTCCGACTGTCGCAGGGTTTTAGGAGTGTGCAAATACAAAGATAAATATGAAACTGTATATGTGGGGTGAATAATGAAGGGTTTGGTGTAGCTGTCAGACTCTCCCAGATCACAGCGTGCATACAGGAGATTATTCCTGGGGAAGTGGCATGCCGATGACATGCAAATCTGTGCACAATTACTATTATACAGACATTAAGGGGAAAGTGGGAGTCATAAATCTCCAAGAACACAATCACATTCAAGAAAACAGTTGACTGATATTATGCTAAGCAAAATTTCAAATGTTTTATTCAAAGTTTAATTATTTCAAATGACAGACAGGAGTTGTTGTAAGAAAAGAGACAAATATTATTCTAATACTGTATCGTGTTACAAATTCCCATTTCAGCTGGTGGTGAGTACTGTGTTGTTGTTTAAAGTGATCATAGCTATTACTGAATACTGATATATCTGTACACAACAACCTACATTATTTTGAGCCTAAAAAATCATATTCTTTTAACTGCATTTTGTTAGGATTTTGTTTGCTACTTTTATGTGTACAGTAATACCATTACTTTTGGGAAAAATAACTCTTCACCCCTCAGCAGAGTAACTATAATAATAATTGTGACTGGCCCCGGTGCAAATATTTTTCTTGTGCCCCCCACCCCAAATCATGCTTGTGTACAAACGGGCATACAGATACACAACGACTCCACACAAACCTGCAGCCTTACATCAGCACCACTGATAGCAGCAGAAGTGCCAATCTATCAAACCAAATCTTACAGCCTGCCCCAGACTCAAACCACCTCAGCCAGCTTTCGACTATCAAACAACCGAAATAGCTTTCGCCAGCCTACAGTAACAAAACAACGCAGAGTAGCTTACATAGTATGTCAATAACCACAGAACAAATAGTGATCAAGAAAAGCACAACAACTCATTATAGGCCTACACAGTATGAACAAATGGATGACGACATCTGATCATACAGTCACTTGTATAAAACGTTGCTCAGTCATCATTCTTCATCAATGGCACAGCAGCCAATGCAATCACAGACACAGATTACAGTAAGTGTGTATTTTCCAACATTTGAGAGGTATTTTAGATGCCTGATCGCACTCCATAACAACGACACCTGTACCTGCCCATTAGAAGTTCATTGTACAGGCCTTCACTCACATTAAAAACACTGCTCAAGTCCAATTTCTGTCCAAAGACTGTTATCCTTCCTCTTTTGAGTGCCGCTGTGCAATTTTATGTTTAGGCCAATGTACTTTATCCTCTTGCATTTTTGAATTTTTCCTTTCCTGGACACCACTTTCTCTCAAGGCCCAGAGGAATGACTTAATGATCAAACCAAGTTAGGAAGTATAAAGTACAGAGGCTATTCACAGATAATTACATTTTGATTTAAATTGTGAAAATTGAGAAAATAGCATTTAATATCTCAAAATAAAGTTATTAAATTATTATCTCAGGATAACACACTCCAAAAGTCAATATCTTCTTTCACCTGGAAGACTACATAAAGACATAATAACAGAAGCAAAATGTCACTGAAATGCCAAATCCTTGTAACTAATTAAGAGAAAGTTTGATTCATTTAATTCCATCACATCTCTGTACACGTGTTAAGAGTCTCAATACTGTTATTTAAAATACTACCTGATCACGGGTTGTCTTGGTGAATTATGATGTCCTTTTATATAAAAAGTACAAATACTACAATTGTCAATCGACCTTTAAAACCTTTCACGGTTATATTTTATCATATATACTACCTCTTTCCATTAAATGGTTGACAGTCGTCACCCCCTGAGCTTTAAATGGTAGTGTGAACACTGTAAGAATGAGAGGGATGCAGGGATGCTTCTTAGGATCCAAAAACTGTCTATGGCATTGTTTCAGTTTTCAGAGCCAATTAGATTTTGCCAAATAAATCTTTTAAGAACCTGTGCAATAAAATATGCATAAAGTACATGGACTAGAATGTCTTGTAAATACAGATTTTTGTATTTCCTCAGACTGTTACATGCATTTTTAAAAATCTGTTTATGTATGTGTTCATCATGTCGAGGTAACCAGTTATTTTTACATTTAATGTAGGCATCTGTGCAGAGGGATTGTACAGAATGTGCACAGTCACATTTCATGTAAACATAATGTTCCAAGAAATCTGAGAGCTTGCTCAGCAGCTCATAAACTCAAACGTGGCTGAGGTATAATGTAAGCATTAAGATTATTACATAATTTAATTAGAACAGGTTCCACCACACAAACTGCTTCTCATGCACTGAAGTGTTACTTACACCTACAAACTATGTAACTGTTATCCAGGTGAAAAGTGACCTAATGAAAGAACTAAGTTATATTAGCTTAGCTTGTAAGATACAATGATAATATGTATTTGACTTTACAAAGATGTCGGTGAAGGTTCTCAGTCATCCAGGTCATAGTATCCAACTTTACAAAGATCCAACTTGGATTGAATCACTATCTAATAACAGTATTTTGGGTATAAGCTGAAATAACAGTTTGCAGACTTCACATCCAGTCTAAAATAAATGGATATGTTAAAATACCTAAATATGTAAATACTTACTAATACATACTGTATGAGTATATGGCTAAACTGACAAGCTAACATCATGTCAATAATAACATTATCTTCCAAAGCAAAACTGTGCATCACTTCGCACAGCAACAAGGTTTCCAAATCTCCACAAACAAATTCAGGTACATCACCTGCTCTTGGCTGCCACATCTTGTGCAGTTTCCCATTAAAGCTAAGGTAGGCAACATTGGAGAAACTAGCAAGAGACATTACCTACACTGGCGTAAAGGGAGGTGAATCTGCACTCTTGCTTAGTTGGTGAGCCATTTCTGTCATGTCACAGTGATTGGCACAGCAGTTGGAAAAGGCACAAAATGAGCACTACCACTGATAATGATGAATCACTGCACCCTCCAATTTAAATACATTTCACTTCTTTCTTTTGCATAGTGCAGTATGTATATGAACATAGCTGCACTTCTACATGCTGTTGATCAGAGTTTCTTTGTACAAGTATCAGAATAAGATTCAGCACCAGACAAGTTGGCTAGGAACCACAGTTTTAACTAACAGTATGTAGGTGTGTGTGTGAGAAGAAGAGGAAGAAGAAGAAGAAGCATTCGTTTACAGCGCCAATATAAGCTAGAAAAAGAATAAATATAAGCACACTGACACCCTTAGAAAGCTCACTGTTAATTAATTGCTGGTAGAATGAGCGTAGCCGTGCTGAAAATGCACAGACAGTGCAACTGTAGTCCTTGAAGACAGACAGACAGCTAGCATGCTACAGACATCTAAAAGCTATCACTAAGGAATAAAGGCCTACTGCAGTACAGGAACTTCACCAACAGTCCACGCTACTTCTCATTTTAGTCTGTCACACAGAAGGCTACAGACTCCAACTAATAAGCCATTAAGCCAACATAATAATTGATATCCTCACAAACCTTAATGAACATCCATAGCAACCAAACATGATCAGCTAGCATGCTACAAAAAAAAGAAAATAAAAGAAACTAACCAGCAAATATGTCAATTTGTGAAGAAATCAATATACCAGCAAAGCTTCACTTCCACTTACAAAAGGTAAGAGCCAGCACACTTCAGAGAAACATATTGTTCAAACCTTTCAATACTCAGGGGACTCACAGTGGCTGCGTGTATGACCCTACCGATTGGCTCCCAATGCTGCCTCAAACACTGCCTGTTCTTCAGATGTACCCTTAAATGAAAATTATTTTTTTTCAAATTATTAAGGTTTAACTGAGCATTTTATGTTGCTTTTTAGAATCCAAAAACCTTTTACTTTTCAGAGTGTACCTGCTAGTATTAATCTGACATCTCTGCCATTCAATTGCTGACTGGAATTATTATTCCACTGACATTTTGCACTTTTTTATGAAGGTAAATACTGAGGGAAACAGAGTGGAGCGAGTGAGTGCAAAATTGAGACATGCTTGAATGAAAACTGAATGAGACCTGGAACATTGTTCTGGTAACCTTTTCTAATTGAGTGGTAAGAAACTTTTGGATAGGGTTATACCATAACGCTGTAGATGACATTTACATACACATGAGGCATTAGATTGGTCTTTGGATTTTTAATGGAATCCATACTGTATTAAAATTAGGTCCAAAGAAAAAAGAATACATGGCACAAAAGCTTGTGTCAAGGCAAAAATGATTAACAAAAAAGCATATCCTAATACATATTCATCATAAATTGATAAAGAACCAAATTTCAAGAACCAAGACTCATAATGTGCAAAGTCACAGACGCTAATAATGTTGCTTTTTTTCTTCAAAGCTTTTCCACCAAAAGGAGTCATGTTTACATATTTCAGTGTTGGACAGAGAGCGCCATAAAAACAAAATGACACCTGATGTAAATATATGTATCTTTTTATATTTAAAAAGTCAGCAAGGATTGTGTGTTGTCACTGTTCAAAACGACCAACAGGGTAATGAGTCTGTCGGTCGATAAATTATCTAGCTGACTGCACACGTCATTTTCCAGCCACTTATATTGTAACTACATAGCAGTCAAGCACTGACCAACAGCTAAAGCTGGCAGATAGTAAAAAGTAATCGAAACTTTTATACTTCAAGTACATCACATTAATATTTGAATGCCATTTTCTCCAGATATTGAGAATTGAACACCTGCTTGTTCTGACAGTTTGTTAAAACTATAACATCGACTAATGTTAGCTCAGCAGTTAAAGTCACCACATTAATGATGTAGTTGTTTGCAACTTATAACTGTTTGAGACCAATGTCTTAAAATACTTTTTTTTTCTCCAAGATTGTCTTTGTATTTGCATGTGCTATGAACCCCATGAGAAAAAAGAAGAAATGTTTTATTGGTTTCTGAGCATCTGGTTTTAGCATTTAAGGTTGTGGATACAATCATAACCCCTCAGAAATAAATAATATTACTTTATTTTAATCAGAGTGCCAAGGAAGATGTCATGTTTTAATTCCCTATTTGTTTTCACTCATTACCTCCCTCTTCCTGCTTCAAATGCAGCAGTCTGAGACACCCGCCTCCTTCCACTGTGGTATTTTCATTTTTCCAAAGACAGCCTTGTAAGTGTGCACACTGACATTTTGGGGACAGGATTACACAGGCAGACTGACGCCTTCAGTGATGGCCTTGAGTAATGTTGTCACAAATTGAGACAAGTGTCAAACCTGTATAAATGTATCATCAAAATTAATACATAAACCCTCTTCCTGTTACTGTGCCTGTGTGTATATAGTCTGTAATGGAAAGGGATAAATGAGGCATATATTCACTATTGACGTCCCATGACCCTCAACTGCAGTGTGTTGCTTCAGCACTTTCAGTTGAATGCGATGAATGTCTTTGCTGGTGAATGCTTGAGATCAGTTATAGTACCATCAGTGCCTTGAGAGCAGAAAAGCACTATTTTCTTTAAAGGACACTGACAGAAATCACCCATTCACACTATTCCCTACATAATAAACACTCATGGTTCTCTATAGTGAATAAATTGAGATTAATGTAATAAACACATCTGCCATGTCAGAAAAAAATGTGAAACATCATATTGTGTGATCTAAGCAAAGGTAGTATATACTTTTAAATATTTAACACTTAAAACCCTAAAAATAAAACATCAGAAAGCAAATGGAGCTTATGACTTAAGCTTTTATCTCCTCCAAATATACATATACATGAATTTCACTGTAATGGACTCTTACACATAGCTTTTTAAAAGTTAGTGTAAATCTGCACTAGGCAACTTCACATGTTGGCAGCTTACAATTGGCAACATGAGGTGTAGTTGACCTTTAGTGCTCAAAAATGTTTTAGTAAACTGCCAAAGTGCACACTTATATGTGCCAACCAAGGCTACTTTTTTCCAACAAAAACACAGGACAAAACATACACAAGTCCATTTTTTTTTCTAGAAGAACATGCATTGCTGTTCAGGAGGCAGCAGTGTTCATTCTCAAAGGACAATTTTAATGTTTTCTTTTCCTGCTGTTGTATGAGGAGCCTAAACCTGCAATTATTGAATGTAAAAGTTCTTGATGCAATCCTAGAGTCTATTAGCCCTAGAAGAAAGAACTCAGTGGTAGGGCTGCAACTGATTACTATTTTCAATTAGTGGTCTATAAAATGTTTTATAATTTTTTGTATGCTGCCTGAATCCTGTTTTTTCCCAGCATAATGAGAACATGTTGTTGATTAACAGATCCACCAAGTAACAAAATATTGATACTTACATATTACATTGACATATTTACTTACTACATTTGTTTTCCTCTTGCATTCACTTAACTCAATGTTTGCACCTTTACTAGGAAAAACAGAGTATTGTCTAATAAAATTCTTTCAATTGTCTAACTGATTGATCAGTGTTCCTGCACTACTCAGTCAAGAGCAGACCTCCCCAGATCTTTGCAGGTCAGCTCTAACATTGTGTCAGCATTTTACTTAATAAAGGTGCGTAAAGATAGTCAAAGTTTAGCTTGATGCTGGACACACAAATGTCATGCCATTCATTCCAGTTTTAGAGAGATGTTGTTCACAGACAGACAGAAAGGACAGAGAGAGATGATCACATAATCTCCTGGATGGAGGGGAAAATGATGGATCACGTTCATCAGATGCAGCAGTGTGTTGGTCTGTGCGGCTGTTTGTTTATATTTTTGGAAACAATGGCAGGAGAGGACAGGACAGGAGGGACAAACCTGCAGGAGAAGAGACCGTAGGAGTAGCTGGACTGTGTAAAAGTACATCAACAAACACTAACAACAAACAAGCGCACATGTTCCCCCACAAATGATGCAGAGTGGTAATGGGGCAAGAAGTCAAAAATGTGTTACCTCATGTTTTATACGCACCAGGGGAAGGAGAGGGAAGAGCCGTTCAGTACAGGCAACAAAATGTGATGATGGTCTTTTTTGGCCAATCAGTGCAATCTTTAATATGGTAGAAAAACACTGAATGAACTTGTGTAAATACAACCTCATTGGTGGTGTCCCACATATTGTGTTTCAGTGAGTGACAGATAGATGAGCAGCCGGTGCAGATTCATAGCCCTTTCCTGATTTTATCACTAGAGGAGAAGAAAGAAGAAAAGATGCTACTGTACTGGTGCTGATGTCTATCCATCATGGTCAGCACTGAACCAAAAACTAGATCAACAAACTAGCCGGCCCTCCTTGGAACACTTACTATGTGTATTTTCTGTTGTTTACTTGAAGTAGATCACAAAAAGATTTGTAGACGCCCACAGTGGAAGACTGTCGGAAACAATGACACTGGAGCGGATATATTATTGGCTTCCTACTGATCTCATTTACAAAGTGATTGGTTTTGTGTGATGCCTACATGTCCTGCTGAGATTCACAGACTGAGGTACACCCAAGAGTGACTCCCTCTTTGTCTCATCTCCCTCAGCCAAGCTCACTTTGTGTACAGAAATCCCACGATAACAAGATACCACACCTAAAGGTGTTGCTCAAAGAATGGGTGATGGTTCACTGGCTTCATGAAGCTAGTAAGTGCACAGTCTCCATGCTGCAATGTCTGGAGTGCAGCAAAGTGGATTATGGCATTGAGACTGAAAAGCCTTTTCATTTTTTAGGATCTTTTATAACATCAAAACTGCTGCTGGTAAAATTGTTTGTCAAATGAGCACCATGAACATATAATATTACATCGCCAATAGCTGTAACCACACTTTTCTGGTGAATTGTTTGTTCCTGTTATTTTATTTTGGTATGTCAAAAATCTGCAAACAGATTTCAAAAAACATTTGCTTGAAAGTCAGACTGGGGGCGAGAGAACAAGTCATTTTGGTGCAGATCCAGGAATTTGTGTATTATGCTCTGTAGAGTTTTGTGGCAAACAGTGTTACTCACCAAACATATATTGAGGCCTAATAAAATACGATTGATGCATTTCTTTCTTATAAAACACTTCCAAATTAAAATAATTTAAAAACATATATTGGTAGCATCCTTGTTAGCTGGCTAGCTGTTCTTTTCTTCCCAATTTTTTTCAGGGTTTTGCTGCACTTCCTTATGTGTTCAGCTGGATTTATAGTTGACGCAAAGAGTTATTAGGAGTCCCACTATATATAACTAGCATAGTGCTGTTGATAGTGTCACTGCAGCACTAGACAGATTTCATATATGACCAGGCTATAAAATGGCTTATTATTTATATTGTCTTTATTAATTATATTCCCCACAGTAACTTTGCTTATATTCTTTGATTTAGTTTGTAATTAATGTACATGGGGAACTGCACATTCAGGTAACTTATGCTTCACTTTGTCTCATGACTGAATAGGAGACTACTGCAATGCAATCGCCGTGTTTCTGTTCCTTCGTTCACTCTAAAGATCGTTGATTGTGTAGAGCAGAACGTTTGCAGTAGAAATGTGTTAATTTGTGTGTTACTGAAAAGTTGGACAAGTGAGCCTTTCTGTGTGTATTTTGTAAATGCTGGTCATTTTCTGTCAAATCGGTGAAGATGTTTCCTTATTTGCATGTATCTGAAGGCGCAGTGCATTGACCTCTCAGGGCCACTGTTTGAATACCAACCAAAACAGGCACTTGCTCACCAAACACTAACCCATAGCACCGGCAGTGGTCAAAAACTACACATCTTATTAAGGGTGCAGATCCAGATGCAGAATTTATACTTAACATATTAAACATATATTATTACTATATAGCAACTCATTTGGTGGCGTGTTCATTGTAAATATTGTGTAATACTAAAAATAAACTATAAATTCCCTCCCCTCATTCATTTGCACTATTAGCTCCACCATTTTGACATCAATCAACTTGCATTTTATTTCCATTCAGTTATTTCCTGTTGATGTTCAGATGTTGATGTTCCTTCAAATGACATGAAGTTTGTCAGTTAATCATGATTAAATAAATGATCCGCCCCCCTGCAGTAATATGAAATAGATATTTAAATCAACAAAAGTCACTTTCTGATAAATCGTTTTGACGGAAATGAAAAGGGCTACATGGTGTTCATTTGTATGTTTTGTTGTTTAGTAGTTAGTTTGTTTATCTAAGTGAATTGGCTTTTTCTCTCACATCAATTGACAGAATAATAGGTCTGAAGCAGAGGTAGCACCTCTGCCATTCACTATGTATCATCTGAGTGCTGGGTCTTATCTGTGACCTTTTCTCAAGGCCTGTGCTCTGAGATTCTATCTGCTTCATGAAAAAAGGACAAGTGGGCAGTTTAAATTTGAACTGAAATTGCCTTGATATTGTCTCAGTCTTTGGATGGGTTATGCAGTCAGGGACTGGAGTTGTTTTCTCTTCATTCATTTCTTGTGAGTATTTATTTTTTTGTATTTATCGAAGGTGATTTTTCAGTTTGCCATCACTGCTTCCACAACTTTTTGTTTCAGTGTGTCCTTGGCATTCCTTTATTATTTAACTGACTTTGTACATCACTGGCCAATTTGTAGCACGTTCATTAATCAGCGTAAAAAAGGGACTGTCAGAAAATCCACCTCTTTACAAAAACAGTATTTAGTGTTTTCTCTCACTGGCTTGGATATTATTTTTATGTATTTATTAATCAGAGGCATTTACTAATGTCCCTTTTATTAAAAAAAGAATCAAATAGAGGAAGCATGTGCACAGGAGGCAGGAAAAGAGAGCTGAATGAGAGAGAGAAACAAAGAAAGAGGGATGAAGGACTGTGGAGAGTAAACAGGGAAATGGCAGATTAAAGCTTGAAGATGTTGAGGGATTTTCTTGAAGTGATTGGCTGTCTTTGTGGTCTCAGGTTTTTATAATCCTGTCCTGTGATGCTCTAATCTCCCCTTTCTTTTGTACAGAGTAAATGCCCTGATTACATGGGGCAGAGCTGACAACTCGTTATAAAAATGGAAATGAAGAGCAGAGAGAAACCCTTTATTAAATACTTGCCTTCCTATACATACCCTGTCAGGCCACTGGCACCCACACGATTACCATAAAAGATAATCTCACTAAAGTGCGTGGGACCTAAAGGCTCATTGGGGAAGTTTGAGGCACTTGTGAAACAGCAAAGCAAACAATAGTGGCTCTGGATTTTCTCACCCCAGCTTCCTGTCAAGATGTTTTTTGTGGGCTATAATTAAATGGGAGAATTAACAGTGATTGTACATTTCATCCTCTAGTATCCAGGTCGCTGATTCTTTTTTATTTTTGCCAACTGCTCTGTTTTTTAAGTCACAGCCTTTCAAAATTCCTCTTTTTTCTTTATACTAAACCATTTCCTGATCAAAATGAAGCACGAGTGTGAGCAGCTTTGTGGGATGAAGGTCTGAGGACCTTGCTAAAGGGAAAAACTGGCTCATTTGCATGTTTCATCTCTCATCTCTCAGCATGTAACATGAATTGTGAGGGTAAAGCTCAGCACCTGTGGCCACAAATGTAGATGAGAGTGTATATTGTAACATTAGCATGATTATAGATATCCTATTTTTCCATTCATATACGACGGTTGAAATGCAGCACATTCGTTTGAGGTCAGAAGCTATTCATAGATATAAAGCATGTGCCTTTCCTTTAATGATTATGAAGGAGAGCTGCACAATAAATAAAAAGAAATCAATGTAATACCAGAATATATGGTTCAGTATCATCTGGAATTTGGTGAGCAGAATTAATCCTACCTCCATGGAGGCTATAATAAAGAGGTGCTGATTCAACTTTATTGTCATTTTTATTCATGTTTATTATTTCTGTGGTCACAATTGTTTTAAAAATGTCAGCAATTTCTTTTTCAAATCTTGATGTTGGTATCGGGTTCAAAATCCAGTAGCATCCAGTATTGCTTGGGCTACAGAAAAAATATTTCAAACCCTCTGTGGCAAGTATATATCTTGAGTGCTGTATGACCAGGTCTTTAAAGAGAAATAAATTAATTTACTTTTGTTGTTTGATGAGAAAAATTATACCACTTAACACATGTCTGTTTGCTAAATATGAAGCTCCGGCCAGAAGCTGGGTTATCTTAGCATAAAGACTGGAGTCAGTGGGAAACCGCTAGCCTGGCTCTGTACTATAATCCACCTACCAGAAACATCTAAAACTCACTAATTAACACATTAGATCTTGTTTGTTTAGTCTGAGCAAAAACAGAAGAAACAACAGTTGTTGGTTTTAAGGGATTACGTGCGTGACTATTTTGTGGCATGGAACAAATACTTCCTGGACTCTTGTCATCACTGTGAGATTCTCAATAAAAGTTCTTTGAAGGTATTTCCTAAAGCACCAGTAGTAATCCCTAGATTTTATGTTGATATTGAGGTTTTAAATATAATATTTGAGTGTGTCGGTATCGCCCAATGTTAATTTAAATGTGGTTATGTAACCATGTCGCTTAAAGGCGATGTGTACCTATTGCCAATATACTGTATGCTTACTTTAAAACAGCCTCTTAATGGTGTTCTACCGCATATTACAATTCAGTATGTTGCAATCGTGATATATAATGTAATAGGAGTTTTTATCCAAATGACCCATATTCTATTATGAAAAGTCTTGATTTGACATATATGTAATACAGTGAGGAAAATAAGTATTTAAACACCTGAGAAAATCAATGTTAATATTTGGTACAGTAGCCTTTGTTTGCAATTACAGAGGTCAAATGTTTCCTGTAGTTTTTCACCAGGTTTGCACACACTGCAGGAGGGATTTTGGCCCACTCCTCCACACAGATCTTCTCTAGATCTGTCAGGTTTCTGGGCTGTCGCTGAGAAACATGGAGTTTGAGCTCCCTCCAAAGATTCTCTATTGGGTTTAGGTCTGGAGACTGGCTAGGCCACGCCAGAACCTTGATATGCTTCTTACAGAGCTACTCCTTAGTTATCCTGGCTGTGTGCTTCGGGTCATTGTCACGTTGGAAGACCCGGCCTCGACCCATCTTCAATGCTCTAACTGAGAGAAGGAGGTTGTTCCCCAAAATCTCGCAATACATGGCCCCGGTCATCCTCTCCTTAATACAGTGCAGTCGCCCTGTCCCATGTGCAGAAAAACACCCCCAAAGCATGATGCTACCACCCCCATGCTTCACAGTAGGGATGGTGTTCTTGGTACTCATCATTCTTCTTCCTCCAAACACGGTTAGTGGAATTATGACCAAAAAGTTCTATTTTGGTCTCATCTGACCGCATGACTTTCTCCCATGACTCCTCTGGATCATCCAAATGGTCATTGGCAAACTGAAGACGGGCCTTGAC
>NC_060166.1:32557128-32592849 GCF_021292245.1 Micropterus dolomieu
CATGGAGCCCCAGTCCGAGGGAGATTGACAGTCATGTTTAGCTTCTTCCATTTTCTAATGATTGCTCCAACAGTGGACCTTTTTTCACCAAGCTGCTTGGCAATTTCCCCGTAGCCCTTTCCAGCCTTGTGGAGTTGTACAATTTTGTCTCTAGTGTCTTTGGACAGCTCTTTGGTCTTGGCCATGTTAGTAGTTGGATTCTTATTGATTGTATGGGGTGGACAGGTGTCTTTATGCAGCTAACGACCTCAAACAGGTGCCTCTAATTTAGGATAATAAATGGAGTGGAGGTGGACATTTTGAAGGCAGACTAACAGGTCTTTGAGAGTCACAATTCTAGCTGATAGACAGGTGTTCAAATACTTATTTGCAGCTGTATCATACAAATAAATAGTTAAAAAATCATACATTGTGATTTCTGGATTTTTTTTTTTAGATTATGTCTCTCACAGTGGACATGCACCTACGATGACAATTTCAGACCCCTCCATGATTTCTAAGTGGGAGAACTTGCAAAATAGCAGGGTGTTCAAATACTTATTTTCCTCACTGTATATAGCACATGTTCTGAATGTGTCTGGGATTGCAGTCCCCAAAACCTCTTTGGGTCTTTGTATAAAGCTGTTCCATATTAGACCTCTATATTCAGTCTATATTCATGATCTGAAGGGCAAAATGTATTCATAGTGAAACTGCTTCCCAAGAGAAAAAGGGTCTAAAAGGCTGTGATAGGTACTCTTGTCTATTATTGCTGTAGACATGGAAGAGATGCACTGACTCTTAGTGTTTTCATGTATGTGCACAAGGTTTATTGATTTACACAAACTCATCAAGTGGGTTTTGTCACTGATTATATGTGCACAGTCATTTGTGCCTTGCTTTGATTATGTAAAGAATTTCAGTATGCTGTTTAAAATGCATTGCAGTAGAAGTATTGAGGTTCTACAGTTCTGCAGTTTTCACTCAATCATCTACACTGCAGTGTTTAATTCACTAGATTTGTAATATAATTGCTGCCCTATAGCACATGAGCCATGTCAATCACTTTCCCTTTTTAATATTATTTCCCTCCCTGCAACTTTTCCTGAAATGATTCAGTGCAGACGCTCGAGGCAGGAAGGATGGATGTAAACACAGATAGGAGCCATAAAAATTAACGGCCCAAAGTGCACAATTGTCACAACTTGTGAAAAACTACATGATGTCACTCAGAATAGAGCTGGTGTTAATGCTCTGAATATGGCCCTAATTGAAGCAACATAATTGGATTAACATGTTCACGTAACATGCAGCGAGTCTACCTCACCATTCTCATAATCACATTAACATCAAAGCATCAGTGTGCATGTAAAAATGTACAGATTTCTTTATGAAACGCCTGCTTCTGTTGAATTGGATATCTTAAAATGCCAAGCTTTACCTCCCACAGCCAGGTTTTCCCTCAGGCAGGTTATTATGCAACAGAAAGTGGACTGGCTATGTGAGGCAGGGTTAGCGAAGAGTAATCGTGCACTCTAATTTGAGGATTTGGAGACTGGTAGAGAAAGACAAGGCTACTTAAAGACCCTTTCACCCTCTTCTGACAGCATTTTGTTTTCTCTCCATTACTCTGAGCAGTGTAACTAGATGCTGCAGTGACCCTGCTCACACTCTGTAAAGTGTCGTTTGTTACACAGAGAAAGACTGTAAGACATAAGAAGTTTCTTGAAAATTTGTTAACCCACAAGGAGTATTTCTGCAGTTTTGTACAGTTTCTTGAACCATTGGTGCCCACTAGAATTTATTAGTTTCTTGTCTAGTCAGTTCTATTATTAAATTGCAGTCTTTTTTAATGTATTCAGTAACATTCTCTTGTATTCTAGTCTCTTCTTGTCTTGTATGTTCTGTCTAGAATAGACAAGTAGCAGGGTTTGCTGGCCAATAGAGGTTGATAGAGGCTCTCCTACAAAAAAATACATTGATAATCATCATTAGTATTCTTTTTTTAATATAATTTATTCAATTATGAAAATAGACAGTTAGACCTGGCACGTTGTGCTCAGTGGAGTAACGACTCTTTCAGGTGACTTCAATCTGGTTGAAAATTGCACCGATCCCTCTGATTGACTTTCATGTCACTCATGTTATTTTATTAACTCTTCAGTGGAGTCCGGGGTGGCTCACACTAATGTGTTTTAGTCCTACGTAACCAGGTGCATTTCCCGAATTGGGAAGTTGTTGTCTTTGTCTTGATCTTTGGTGTGTTCAGGAGCTTTTAAGTCTTAATGTGGAAAAATATTGACACTACAAAGAATATGTATTGTATATTATTGATCAGAGCATTTAAACAAGATGTGGATTGGACCGTTTCCACTAAAAAATTGCTTTACGATTGGAAACTCTTTATGTCAGATAATTCAAACACCAGTTGCGTCAGTGGTCACATTCAAGATCAACATGATAATCGCTTCCTCATTTCAGAAGAGCAACTTGATTGTGTCATTAAGAGGAATACCATTGAGTTGTCCTAGTAATAGAGATAAATGCCTTGGCAAAAAAGCTTTTAGTCTCTTCCTAAAGCCTTTCTACCAGAAAGTCCATGAAGGGAACAGGTTTGGTAGGTAAGCTCCCGGTCTTTCACCTGTTGCGATTGGGATTTGGTTCCTCTGTGACCCTGAAAGTTAATGATGATTTATTGTTTTAATCCAAACTATCATCTTTTCCTAAGCCTAACTAAAGGCTTTCTAACGCGTTGTTAATGTTCTGAAACGGTCACCGTTTGGTTTTGGCACCAAAACTACTTGGTTAGTTCAGAACTGAAGAAGTCTTTTGGATGAGGGACGAAACGTCTTCTAGTATAGTATAGTAGTACCAAGTCCAGTTGCCCTTGATGTTAACCTTCTTTGGATACCTGTGACCTGGATGGCAGGCTTTGTTTAAATATACTGGTGATATACTTTAGTACATGTTTGCTTTATTTTTGTTGTCAATTATTTTCTATTATACTTTCTTGTATTTTATCCCACTCAAGACTGCTATTTAAGATAGTGCCCTCAGAAATTCCCCAATGGATCGAGAAAAGTTCCCATGGCATGTACACTAGACATGGCATGTGACACTACACCTGTGAGTGATGATGCAAAATAATGATTAATACATTTCTGAAATTATAATTTACTGATTACTATAGAGTAAATTATTGAGTATCTAGTAAATAAGTAGTGAATGAGCCAATCAGGGAGTGCTTTTACACACGCATATTCTATTCTATTCTAATGAATTCTAGTATTGTCGTGAGTTTTTTCTCGGTTTGAATATGCGTTCTATTCAAGCCTAGTCTAGTTTAGCCTAATCTGTTCTGTTCTATTCTGTTTGCTCTGTTCTTTGGTCATGTTCTGATTCAGGCTGTAATTTTGGCTGCTGCAGTGCTCATTTGTCTTTGCAGTGTGTGTCAATGTGTGTGTGGGTGTTTGTTAGGGACACGGGAAGAGGATATGAGAGAAGTTGACATTGTACACTTGGCTGTTGTTTCCACCAGACGTGGTGTTAATCATGCATATTTTGCCAGCATCTGTTATGATATATATATATAATTTATTTATTTATTTATTTATTTTTGCTCATTATTCTGTGAAGCTGGTCCTGGCCTTTACTGTAAGTGCAGCGAGTGCTTGGATGCCTGCTCCTGTACAGCTCATTTATTTGTTGATCATAGGACATAGTTTCATCAAATGCTGCTTGGTGGGGCGCTGACTCCTCCTGTTATAATATTTTCCTATCATGTTCTCTAGTAACTTTTAACTGAAACCTTTTTTGTGTGTGCACACGTTTTGATTCAACTTTTGATCTGCTGGGAACTACTTCTTTATTATATTCACACTAAAAGTTCAGTGTTGAATGCACCCTTTATTCAAGTCTCCATGAATTCTGCAAAATCCTCATAATTTGTTGTTTTTATAATGGATCACAGGACTGGGCAGCTATATTTGAAATCAACAATATTAAAACACATTTCTATCCTATATCAATATATTTTAGAGTTTCTGACAAATGTTTATAATCACATATAAAATAATCAAATTGATGGTTAATGTCATGAGCTGTGTTCTTCTCTTATGCATGATATCAGACAAAACTTGAATAAACATCCTTTAAAAATCCATACTTGCTTTTTAGAACATAACCGTACCTCACGGTCTACATTAGCAAATGTACCTGGCTCAGGTGTCGTCACATGACAAGTGGTTATATGGGGGAAAATCTATTGCAAAAATATTAGTATTAGCATACTGTAAATTTTGGTCAGTAACAAGGGCTGTCAATAGAGAAATGCTCAAAATATGTTTGAGATAACCATTAAATAGTTTCATTTTATACAGTAAATGATCTACTCTGAATTTAACAGAGCCTTGTTAAAGCTGTATTTGTGTATGTTATGTGTTTATGTAAAAAAACAACAACAACATATATTGGCCTATATATAAATATTGTAGTTTTGTAACTCAGTATCAGTATCAGCCTCACAAATCAAAATTTGTGATCAAAATTTTAAGATTTCATGTTACTTCATGTTTGCAAAATTCAAGCATGGAGGTTCATTCCTGACCTTGGAAACAGAATGTGTGACAAAAAAAATATTATGCCAAATATCCACTTACTAGTTTTTACAAGGCTTTTAACCACATCTCATATTTTTATCATGCAAACATATTTTATGCATTTGAAAACTTATACAATTGTTATCTCCTGAAAGTACTACAATGATAAATTATCACCAGCCCTTACAAACCATGTTTTACTTTACAAACAACATCTATTGAAATCACTAAACATTTCTATTAGATGTCCTAAAAGACTGTACTTAAGACATCACGTCCTTGGTGGCGGTAATAAATGAAACGATGGCTGGATGGATAGCTGAGTGGGTCAGTTATGGCCACAGAATGCCGGGGCCAAACCTCGTCTCCAGTCTGGTGTTATTAGCAGCAGAAGAGTGCATGGGCTCTTTCTTAATGCCACACTGTTTCTGCTTTCTCTGTCTGGTTCCCCTCCAGTTCACTCTGTGTGTGAGAGGCTCTTACTCCCCATTTGACAGTGCTGTAAATTGTTTCTGTCAGCTTAGATAAACAGACCTCTGGGTTTGTCCATCCCTTGACACACACACACACACACACCTTTACACAAACATGCACACACAGCAACCTCCTGCCACACACACACACACACACACACACACATATAGATTATGCCGTAATCAACCAGTAAGGGTTTACTGTTTTCTCCCTTGTTTTGGAGGCTTGTTTACTTGTTTCCATCATTATTAATATTCTGCTCTTCTCCGAGGTATCAAAAGGTTCACCTTCCTGAAGCAGATGAAGATGGATTTTATTTATTTATGCTTTGCCACTGATGTCAGTCTGAATGCCTAGAAAAGACTCTTAAATGATTGTGCAGTCACCTCCAAAAATATGTGAAAGATGGCTTTAACATGCAGAGTGTTAATTAAAAACACTCCAATTGTCTTGAATTCTCCTTCCTGCATGATACAAAACATCTTCACTGCCAATTGCAGGAGATCAAGGAGGAGAGAAGGCACAACACTTCTTAAAAAAGTCTCAAAGCAACCGAGTCTGCCACTCGTGGATACAGAGATTGAAACAGAAAGCATGAGGGATGGAGAATTTCCCAACTGAAAGTATCCTTCAGTGCCATCATTTTCAGCTGAAATTGATTTTCTTTGAACAAGGATATCATCTTGCTTCATGGTTTGTTGCCATAAACCATTGTGCAAACTGATTCACTTCTGCTCTGATACAGTGTGATTGCAGTGATCATTTTTCTTTTTTTGTTTGTTTTTTCTTCTTGTATTTGTATAGGGACTTTCTTATGTCATTTCTGCTGAGATGTAATTTAGTCAGTCAGTTTTGTTCCCTGTTGATTTGATATAATGAGACGAGGCGCCGTTTGTCTTATTTGTTGAAGCATTTTGCTTTTATTCCAGATGTCTCCCAAAAAACAAAAGAATGAGGAAGAGATAAACAATAAAATCACTGATGCAAATTAAATCTAATATGGAAGTATATGGAAGTGAAACAACAGAATTTAAAGACTGCAGCCATTGAGCATATTTAAAAACAGTGCTATTAATGTATCATCATCTGGTCTTGCTTCACATTGAAGACCTTTGTCATTCTGCTGTTGACATTTTCAGTTGGAAATCGTTCCTGCAGGATGTTTGTATGCATTTAAAAATGAGAAATGAATGAACGGATGAAGATGGAGGAAAGGGAGATTAATACATGGACATATGATTGTAGTAGCACTATTATACAGTGATCCCCTTTTCTGGGAACAACGAGAAGCAGGAACCTCAATACACAGATGACAAGGTTACAGTTGATTGTCTCTCAAATTGCTTAGCCCATTATTTTATGACTACATTGTATAAATCTTCCCCACAATGCCTTGACTTTCACAGAATGAATGCAGCTTATTAAGTAATGCTGAGTTTGAAAACATTGCTGCTGGAATAAAAGGGTCAGCCATAACATAATTATAGCCAAAGGCCACAAGTATTCTTAATCATCAGGCCCCTCATCAGCGCTGGTCATAGGAAGTAAATCCTTCATTAAGCTTGAGATTCTCGCAGAGGTAGCATATTAGCACTTGTTTACCACAAGCCTCAAAGCACTCAGTAACAGAAGTCTTCTGCAAACAGGAAATGCTGGTAGGATTGCGGGGCAGTCTGTTTCTGAGGGACTGAATTTGAAGGGATGAAATTGCTGTTTGCTGTCTTTTGATCCAATGTAGCTCGGTCTCTCTGGTTCACTGTCTTTCTTTCTCTTTGTGGCACTGCCTTTGTTTCTCACATATACTTAACATAAACGCGGACACTATGATCTAGTATACACACATACAGGCTCATGTGCGCACACACACACCCTCTAGGCACACTGAAGATGAGGCAGAATAAGGGAGGGGTTTCTCCCAGAGAGCTTAGCTGGGCTAAGTGTAATTGCATAGGTGGTTAGGAGTCTAATAGTGGTCTTATGGAACCAAATTATTGCTGTTTTGCCTGCAGAGATACTACAGTCTTTTTCATGTAGTTGTTACGTTTTGTCTTGAGGGGGTAGAACTCAACATTCGGTCTGTCTCTGTCTGTTTGCCACAGCTTTTGCTGTGCTGTCCTCCATTCCCTCAAACAAAGACTCTGTTAGAGCTGAAATGAGGTACGAATTGTTAAAGGTGGGAATATTATATCCCACGGCGAGGGATCTTTATAGTGAGCACAAGGTTTTGTGCCAGCTTTTTTTCCCATCCTTCTATCATGACCACAAACCCAAATTTCTCTTTTCTTTTTGATACCTTCTTGCAGTAAAGATCCTGGCCTGATTATTTAGGGTTGGAGGTTTTGTATTGTTAAAACCAAAAGAGGTGACAATCTTAGCCACAGTAATCATGACAGACAATGAGATGATCATGTAACAAAGTATTAGTTGATTGTTGATTGATTGATTAGTCAGTTGAAAGAAAATGTATCATAATTATCAATCATCATCAGAGTCATTTGCGGTCAAGCAAAAAAGTCAAATATTACCTTTTCAGTAGTGAGAATTTTATTGATTTTCTTTGTCTTATGTGATAGTGAATTGGATATTTTGGGGTTGGACTGCTGGTCAGACAAAACAATTATTTGATGACATGATTTTGTCTTTTAAAGGCCCTCTAGGGATGGGCATTGCAAATTAGCTTAGGCTAAATATGCTGCAGCATGTGGCGTTGGTTCATGTCCCTATACAAATATACATATATTTAAAAAATTATCTATTTAAGAAATAATCACCTTGGGCTGTATGAGGTTGTAATGGCCGTGTTTCACCTGCATATGTTTTATAGACAAAACAATCATTCCATTAATCTATGAAATAATTCGTAGCTTGATAATGAATATAAATGTTAGCAGTGCCTACACTAATACAAAGTTAACAAATGTTATTTTTACAATGGATTCCTTACATTAGTTTTTTCTATTTTAAATTGTAACCAAGAAACATAGTAAGCAGAACATTTGAAAGTTGAAAAATCCACTTGTCAGTGCTCTGATGGACAAACTATGACACTGTTTCTAAATTACCTCAAACCTTGAGTCTGTGCTACAATACCATGTTACTTATCTGCCAATATATATGAATATATTTTACATTTTGGCCAATATTTCCTTGTTGCAATTGGTGACCCTAAATTGCCCTTAGGTGTGAGTGTGAGTGGTTGTTCGTCTATGTGTGACCCTGCGATGGACTGGCGACCTGTCCAGGGTGTACCCCGCCTTTCGCTGGGATTGGCTCCAGCCCCCCCCCCCCCGACTGTATTATAATTTTGTTTGTATTTTAATCTGAAATATACCTCTGACAGGTTCCAAACTGATTTTTTATTTTTTATAATGGATTATTTAACTTGTGCTGTCACTGTTGACTCAACACATCAGAGACTCAACACATCCAGTTGGGACAGTCAGAAAAGGAAAGAAAAACTGTTCTGAATGCTGCCCAGTTTCAAATGGGGAAGTACTTGTGGTTTTTCAGGGGAGTAAATTGAGTCGGAGGTATTGACTGGTAACTGGGAGAGTGGAGGAGACCTCGGGGGCCACTTCTAATCCACACTGACCTACTCTTATCACGCATGGCCAAGGTCAAGAGTCTAATGAGGATGGGACGCCATTAGAGCAATTAGATGGAACTACCTTGTTTCTGGGGCATGCAGAGCCATGGGGGAGAGCGGGAGAGGGCGCGAGAGAAGGAAGACAACTACAGTAGGAGATAGACTGATGATCTGCAGGGCAGCTACCTCTCTCACTCACTCTGTCTGTCTATCTCTCTTTACCCCCTCCACCTCTCTTCAAGCAAACATAGGGTAAGCACTCAGAGCCAACAGCACAGTGTTGCAACAGTGACACTTAGTGGTAAAGACTCTCCCTAACAGAGAAATGGCTGCAGGCATTTTTACAAGAAACACAGCCTTTGTTTAGTTCAGGAGAAATTACAGTGAACTCGAATGCATTATGGGTACATTTCAGGGAATATCATTAAAATTAAGATGGATGTTTTATTGTTAAAACCAGGAATTAGCTCCAGCTGAATGGATGAAAATGAACAATGCTCTCCAAAGAGCTCATAAAATATAGAATATGTGAGGGGGAAGCACAAACTTAAGAAACTTCCATGAGAGCAGCTATGGATAATAACCATATTTGTAATGCAGAAACAATTAGTTGACTCATTGATTACTGATCAACGGGAAAAAAATAACAGTAATTTTGATAATCAGGGGATCATTTAGGTGATTTATCAAGAAGCATTGTCTAATATTCACTGGATCCAGCTTGTCAAATATGATGATTTGCTGCTTTTCTCTGTTGTGTCATTGCAAATGTCATTGCAAAATGAATATCTTATCTGTCTGTGTTCTCTGGGAACTTGTAATGGAATTTTTTTTTACAATTTACTGATGTTTTATAGACTAAACCATTAATAAATGAATCAAAAAATAATCAACAGATGAATACTTAATGAAAATAATTATTAACTGTAAACCTAAACTTCTCTTAAAACCTAAAAACTAAAAAAACAGCACAGCAAAAAAGCACAATCTGTGTTTCCCTGATGAATGAGACCAGTTAATGACTATACTACAGTATATTTGTCTGAAGTTGTGCCTCATAATAAATTATTGATTAGTCGGACTTCATTTATTCTACATGACTTATTTTATAATAAGAGATTTGTTAGATCTTGTCAGGTTTCTTGGCCTCAAATAATCCCAGTAAAAAATAAAAGCTTCTGACCATAGAAGACAGAAGCTTCTTCTACTATTGCAGACAAAACTGTCCTGGGGCATAAGAATACATTTGCAATCCTGAATCGACTAGAACACAGTAATTTTCACCTTTGGTGGTAGATTTGTGATGGGACAAGGAGCCCTTGATTCCAGGCACCATGTGGAGGAAGTCCAAGCACTTGGAGAGCCACTTTTGATAGAAAACTGGATTACTGACTCTTAATGCAAGAAGCAGACTATTGTTCTTGGTGTGACATAGGCTTCACAGAGGCAAAGCTCTTAAGGCAGCAATGATGAATTTGGTTGTGTTCAACCTCAGTGGCCAGAACCAAATACAGTTTTACATGAATACTTTATTACACTGAGGCTGAAAATAGGAAACTTTGTAAAGGTTGAATTTAGTAAGCTATGATAGATTCTACTTTTATACTACATTACATACAGATAATAGCTAGCTAGCCAAATAATGACATAAGCTAGTGAGCTAACCTGTTGAAATTGTTAAAAATATATATATATATATATATATATATATATATATATATATATATATATATATAATGAATGCTATAATGAATAAATTAAGTAAGATCATTGCTGTGTAACATAATATTTTCCACTCTGGTTTTGCATGTTGGCTAGAGAGTGGGTTCCACCCACTGTCGTTTTAACCAACCAATTACCAACCAATTTCTGACTCCAGAGAAGCCATTACCAAATTATAGCTCTGTTTCCTTTGAAGGGCTCCAACTAATGATTATTTTCATTATTAGTTCATTTAGTCTACAAAATGTTAAATGGTTGCATATGACAACTTACCAGGTGACAAGGTGACATGTTCAAAATTGCTATCTTGCTTAACTCAGATATTCAGATGGTAACATAGTGATGGTAACATTGGTATGTTAACATTGTCATTGTGACAGTGTTAGCATGCTGACATTAGCATTTAGCTCTGCAGCGCTGTGCAGCCACACACAAAGCTCCTGGTGTGGATGTAGAATTCTCTATAATTTGTTGCTTGATAAATTACTTAGAGGATTAATCAGTTAATTTTCTTTTTAAGTTGATTAACTTTCTATTGATCAACTATTAGACCAATTGGTTCTACACTAATCCTGTGCCTGTCAGACTTGAGCTCGTAAGCTTTTCTGACAGGATTGAGGGTGGTTGTTGGCGGGGCACAGTATCATTTCAGGGGACACAGATTTCTGTACAAGTTGGTGAGAATTGAGAAAAGCCAGTCCTGCCGGAGGGATGAACCAGACTCACTCAGGGTAGTGGTGGAGAAAACGATGTTTGCAGTCTGCTATTATGGACAATGTCCTCCACCCTCTCTATGACAAAATGTCAATGCAATGGAGCACTTTCAGTCAGCGGCTCTTACCACTGAGGCGTGCCAAGAAGCACTTCAGGAGCCCATCTGACTGCCCTCCACTACAATGCCTCCTCCCTCAACAGCATCAGCCGCTAGCCCTTCGTTTCCCTTTATCTACTTGCCTGCAGTCTGTCATTTAGTTATTTCTCCAGAGGACTGCAATGTGATTTCATCCACTCATACACATGCAAGCGGCTACACAAAGCTTCTCCACCCCCAAACACAAGCTCTGGCCGCATCTGATGCTCTTGTTCTTGTTTGTCCCTCTTATTATCGTTTGTTTTTTTGATGCAGAGCCCCTTGTGGATCCACAAAGTAATTCGCTCACATAATCATTCATTTCACTCATTCACGCACATGATTAGTCAGTCTGCCCCATAGTGCCCATTAGGAGGCATATGGTACATCTACAGACAACACACTGAACCGGCATCATTCACTCCCTTCGTCTCATCTGTGACACTGTGTCCTTGTTTTTATCTGTGTTTATTGTCTGTGAAGCTCTTTGTCACAGATGTTTTTCTGGAAATTGATTTAGAAATAAACTTGACTTGATCAGTCCCACCATTTGTCTTATCCAGCTGGGAGGTTGTTAAGAACTGTTTTGTCATGTACACATAGCCCAGCTCCATCTCTCTCCTCCTCCCACAATCCCTTCAGTCCTTGCTGGAGAGGAGAGGAGGATCTGAGCTCCATCTGCCTGCAACTCCGATCAGCTGTTAATCTGTACATATGCCTACCAACATCAGGCAATGGGACTGCCAGTCAAAACTAGCCTTTTAGCCAACTCGGGTACATTTGCATTTGTTAGAATGTTTGTTAATGTACGTTGTCCCTTTTTTCAAATAAAAATAAATACATTTTATTAAATATCAATGAGAAATATGCCAATAAATCAGTTATTAGTCAGAGTTACAAATAGTTTATTGATTATTTGCCCTTTTTGTTTGTCTGTCAGATAGATTTTATTGTTAACCCAGATTAGGATGATCGTCTCAGTTTGAATAAGGCAGTTAACTATTCTATAATGTTGACAATGCTTTAACGAAAAGAGACCAAAGAAAGACAATAAAAACAAAGCTCTTTATGACACTAAATTATAGGTACAACAAGTCTCCTGTCATGCTAGCAGCTCTGTGAGGCTATACTTATGCACAGTGGTAATTTGAGCTAAATATTAACATTGCTAACATTGTCAGAATTACATATAGCATGCTGATAATTATTCATTTACAATTATTCATTTAGCTGACACTTTTATCAAAAGCGACTTACAGTTGCTATATATATCAGAGGTCGCACACAGCTAGAGCAACGAGGGGTTAAGTGTCTGTGGCTATGTCACAGCGGGAATTGAACCCAGGTCTCGACATTTCAATCAAAACCACAAATATCAACCTCCTGGTGGCACTAGGAGGAAAGTCAAAAGCAGCAATGATTTTAAATATAAAACAATTTTTTAATAATGTTGTGATAAAGGATATTCAAGCACATTACTCTTGCATTCATCAGGATGTACTATTTCAATACATCTAGGTGTCTGTGTATGTAACTCTCCTTCCATTCATCTTTCTGTTTAAATGCAGTTAAATATCTGAAAACTGGATTTATATTCAGTTTTACCTGCCTGTTGCATCTCAAACTGGGTGCCAGACCATCAGGCCAAATGTGTGCACCAAAAATGGCAACAGACATACAGAGAGCAACAGACTCTCAGAGATCACCAGTTTCACACAGATAGAGAATACGCAGAGATATGCAACTAATCTGCATAAGCAGTTCATGCTCAGTGGCAACATTTAGTGCCAACACATGAAGCAGTGTGATGTTCATATTTTTGCAGTCCTAAACAGCGGCAGCTCTGGGTTTAGTACATACTTTATGTCATACTAGTAGTCAGTGTTGACTTTTGTATTATTAACTATGAGAGTGATTATCATAATTTTGATTCAACTCTAGCTTAATTTAAGAGCATAAAATGGAGAAATAAAATAAATTAAAACTGGGCTCAGAGTTGTTACATGGCAATAGAAATATTTAGATACACTATTCAAACATATAAAAAAACATCTTCTGACCCTTCAAACAAACATTTGTTGCATTTATTTGTCTAAGCATGGCTGTACTTTTGCATATTTATTCTTTCATGTAGTGCACAAACCTGCACACAAGTTCATGAATGGTCAAACATTAAAACTGCTTCCTCTGTGGATCTGTAATCACCCCTAATTTTGAAACCCTCTTCCTCTAATACATTTGCATATGGAAGAATCCAGATCGTGGGTGTTGCCAGATGTTCCCTGGGGCAACCAGCGCAGAAGCTAGACAGCCTCTCAACATCTGTGGAGGTGTGCCGACTGAAAAGGAAAAGTGTTCCACAAAGATGTAACATCGTCGTCACGTTAGCTATTTTTACATTCGGTTTGCATGTGAGACTATTTAGCTGTGAGTGAAGAGTAAGTCTAGGTTACTAGGCAGCATACTGTGGGTTTATGGCAAGTACTAACAGCCAGAGGGGTGTGCAGGTTCAGACGCGTGCCTTGACAGTACACTGAGGAATTCAGTCCTGCGACAAAATAAGAGTTGATGCCTGTCTGTCAAAGTGCTTGAAAAATATTAATCTGTGTTCAGAGCATGTTTTACGGTGGCCAGTTGGCCTCGGGCAGTTAAAATAGCAGCAGCGTATCTCTCCAGTTCATTGGTGTTGGCCTTTGCCTTCCTCAGTCCTGGCCCTGCGTGTTCTGGCAGCGATTCAGGCCTCATCCCACAACGTTACACTTCTCAAATTAACATTTTATATGATGGCAACATAGTGTGGGTGTGTGATAAAGCTTGCCAGCACAGAAATGAAGCAAGCTGGCACTGAATGTACTGCTAGCTCTCTCCATCTCTCTCTCTCTCTCGTTCTGTCCCTCTGCAACAACCTTGAACCAGTTTGTTAGCATCCCAAATGAACAGCAACGGTGTTGAGATTTGAATAGCATAAATAAATGCACGAGCAAACAAACAGCACAAGGCTGACGCAACTCTAGTGGCAATCTAGGGCTTGCACTCCCTGTGTAATGATCTGCAAATAGCTGGCTGCTGAGATAAAATTCAATTGAAACTACAAACTGCCACTGTTGGCCACATGGCAAATAGGCTGTTATAATTTCAACCAAGAGATTTGCCATGCACCTGGTAAAATCCAAACACTTCAAGTCAATAGGACTGCTGGGTAACATCATAACAAGACCACATGTTGCCTGATTTTTTTGCCTCGACGCTTCCATCTAATCAGTCAGGGAGCAGTCTCACAAAAACAATTTCCAGAGATATAGGGTACAAAGGAATAGAAATAGGATGGACATAGAGAGATTTATGATGTGCGAATTTCAATACAAGCTTCTCTAGTTAATGAAATAGAAATATTGTTAATGTACATGGCATACAACCTAGTGCACGGTATACCGATACTAGAAAGGTATTAATAATACCCTGCCATTACAATACTGTCTTTTATTGGTACCGATATGTTAAGAATGTGTTTTAATAATGTGAGTTCAGCACTCTCAGTGCTACATATACACAGCACCGCTCTGCTACCTGCCTCAAAGTGGGCATGCCTTACGCTGCAGCTCTGGGAGAGACAGAAAGGGCATGAACTTTCTGCTGCTTCTGAATGGCAGCATGACAGAAACAGTTTGAGAGCCCCTAAAGTACAGAAATGGCAAATAAAATATTTACTGTTATGGATTGTGTAAAGACAATTGATATTGGCCAATATATCATTATCGGTCAAATATTAATATTGATGTCACCATCCAAACTGTATTAGTTAGGCTATAATTTATCATTCTGCATTAAGGGGTAATGCTGTACCTACAGCAGATACGTGGAAAGGCTCTGTAGCTACATCAAAGGCTAAAGCTACATAAACTATGCTTGTCTTTTCTTTTACAAGTTTCTGATGCTGATGGCGGAAAGTGAAGACAGCATGAAGCAAGTTGGAAAAGGCTTTATTATCTTTTCAAATCCACCAAATCAAGTGTTTAGTGGCCCCCGCTCTCCATCAGAGTGAATGGAACAACACGACCACAGTGACCGCAGAGATTAGTCTCATATTCAGTAATGAATCAAGGTGGACCTCACCACTATCAATCATATTACAAAGTAAATGAAATAATGTAAACAGAGTTACTATGAGCAAGATAATTAAAGCAGGATATGGCCTAATCACATACAATACATCTGTCTAGTTTTGCAATGGAGCTATCAATGGGTAAAATCCAACTATACTGTAAATCAAAAGCTACACTTTAGGTATCTATGGCTGGACTCCCATTAACCCCTATATATAAATATATGTAAAAATCCAACTTACGCTGACTTAGTCACTATGAAAAGTATGGGTGTTATTTTAAACACAAAATCACAAATCTGGATCAGTGAGTTGATATTCTATTGACTTTAGAGTGAATGTTAATCAGAAGTGACCTAAAACAAACTCATTTCTTTTGAATAACAGCCATTATATATTATGAAAGCATGAAAGTGACCCTCATAGCACTGTCTGCTTAAATGGCCATTATTGCCTCTGACTGCCTCTTTAAACTAAACTAACTGGTTTGTCTAACCTTGTGATTCATTTGTAGAACAACACTGAAATCAAGTGTCTGATTGAATATCTTTCCCAAGAGCAATAAAGGAAAAGGGCCTCTCTGAGGGTGACACTAAAAGCAGCTAGCGAAAATATTCTATCAGAAGGATTGATGGTAGATGTGTGTTGGGCTTTTTCCAAATGTACTTACAGTGGTCAGCACCTTAAGTTTTGGTGCACATTACCTTTCCATTGTATATGAAGCACAGTGGTGCAATGGTCTTTCTAGTAAAGCCTACTACATTGTTGTGGCTGCTGTTTTTGCTTACATTCTGTCTGATTCATGTTTTTGCATTGCTTTACTTTTGCTATTACAGTTTAGTCCATTTTTTATTTATGTAATTTTTTGTCATCCTATTTGTGTTTACACAGTGGCAGAGAAAATAAATATGATTTCATTTCCTTCAAAGTGAAAAACCAAAGAACATACAGTACAAAATGTTAATGAATATTTGGCAATGGGAAACTCAACATAAATATAAATCTGTGAATTTCAGCCTCTCTCTCTGTGTGATGACAGATTTCAAAATTATGTTCCCAAATAGGCTCTGTTCCTTATGTGCTGCTTGTGACTCATCACTTTCCCAATCACTTTTTTTTGACAGAGCACTGTGAAAGCATTTCCCTTGTATGATTTTTAGAGCTCATAATGACCTCTGAATGGGCTTCATGGGAAATTTTCTAGAGTCACATTATTTATTCAGAAATGAGAAGCATATATATATATATGTACATACTGTGTGTGTGTGTATGTGTGTGTATATATGTGTATGCATATATGTATGTATATACATATATATTCACCCTGGTTCCCTGGAACCTGATGCGCTGATGCTGACCCGGGCAATGACAGGGAATCAACACCCCGATCACCTATACCAAAGTCAGCATTAACCAACTAAGTGACTGATCTGAGATTGAAGGTCATGACCAAGCTTGACCCGCAAATACAACAATCACAATTGCCAAGGCTATGTGAATCTTTTCTAGCTCTCTTTCAGTCTTTTTCGAGCTTCTCATGTTCCTTCTTCTTGATGTTGCTGTCGCTTGGACTGCTACATCTATCACTTCTGCCTTCTTCTTCTTCGATCAACACGATGTCTGGTTGGTTAGCCATCACCAGTTTTTCAGTCTGGATCTTGAAGTCCCACAGGATCTTATTCTCAACTACATTTTGACTTTGGAACTTCCAGCCCATACTCATGGCACTGTAGTATTACTGTACACTATGCCAGCTACCTGGTTATGGTGTTCCATGTACGCTGTTCCTGCCTGCATCTTACACCCTGCTGCTACAAGCTATACTGTCTCAGGGGCATCCTTGCACAGTCTTCACCTGGGGTCCTGCCCGTTGTGGTAGACCCTTAGCCCTTCATCTTTGGTGGCCATCTTTCTGATGTACTCCTGGATCATTGTTGCTTCATCTAGGAGTTGTTTCTTTGTCAGTGTTGATGATGGGTTTCGAAGTATCCATATATCCCACAGTCTCTGCACAGAACCCCTCTCACAGGAATTGCTTGTACAGCAGCATTGCATATTTTCTGCTCTAGTCCATGAAGTCTGAGTTGACAAAATCAGATTTTAATTGTCTTTTTAACTTTTTAAAACAGTGTGGGATGTCTTTTTTTATCCCTGGTCCCATTCCCACAGTTGGTCGCGGTGCTGGCCGCTTCAGTAGACTCCTTGGCTTCCACAACTGGCTTCAGTCAGCCTGCAGGGCTCACGGTGTGTGTTTCATTGATAAGTATAATATTTTCTGGCAAAGAATGTCTCCTTTTAAAAGAGATGGACTTCACCCAAATAAACTGGAGTCAGAAATGTTAGCTGCTCACATACTACATGCGGTGCAGTCCTCCCCATATGACTTGAATGATTAATCATTAATGCAGCACACCTGGACACACCACCTGTCACTGAACAGCACTCTACCTCACTGCCACTGACAACTGCCTCCACCTGCCGGCATGAAAAGCAGTCTACCCCCAACGCTGTTCCAAATACTTTTGTTCCTGTAATCATCACACATAGACCTGTGATCCATAATGTGCTTAGCCAGCTAGCTGAACCATGTTCTCCTCAGTATAATTGTTTTAGCAAACCCAGGGTCAGTGGTCATGGTTGTGGCCTAGTGAGTGTGCACAGGAATAACCGCTCGGAGGATTTTTATCAGAACTTCCTGAATTTTTATCTACTCTGTTATCTGTGACTTTGTTTTAGTTATTTATTTTCTTCTGGGCTAGTTTAATGTATACTGTGCATGCTGCTATGTTCGTACTCTGCACCTGTCAGTCATTGTCTATGTATGTACTCATTATGAGCTAGGTTGTACGTCGCATCTTTTATTTATTTTTTTTGTTGTTGTAGTATGTGAAGTCCATGAAAAAGCATTTCAGTATAATGTCTGTGTTCCTTCTAGCTCATTTTAATGCATGCATTCATAATGTATGACATCATTTTAAAAGATTGTTAAAGAGGGGGTATTATGCTTTTTGGCTTTTCCCCTCTCCTTTATTGAGTTATATCTCTTTTTGTGCATGTAACAGGTTTGCAAAGTGAAAAAGCCCAAAGTCCAGCCCAAAGGGAGTTCCCATCTCCCAGAGAAAGCACTGTTCTGAACCGCTTGAAAACAGCTCATTTGTAGTCCAGCCATTTCCCTTCCTTCCTTGTGATGTCACAAGGAAAACGCGTCATAAAGCTTGCCAAGCGGCTAGCGGGGTCAGGCACGCCCTCAAACCAAGCTAGTCTGAGCAGAGGCCCTTTGATTTTAGTTAAGCCCCTTTTCCACTGCACAGTACCAGCTCGACTTGGCTCGACTCGCCTTTGTTTGGTTTTCCATTGCAGAAATGTTGTACCTGCTTCCAGGTACTTTTTTTCGTATCACCTCACCTCCGTCGAGGTTCCAAGCGAGCTGAGGGATACTAAAATGTAACGTGAAAACACAACAGACTGCTGATTGGTCAGAGAGAATTTTCACTATTCACTGCATCATCATTGCTGCTACAGACAGAGGCCAGCAAGAGGAAGTTTTATATTTTACAGTTTTCGTATGTAATTTCGTCACTAAATCCACTTCTGAGAAGTTTTGAGATGAGAAATCAGATGTGTAGATTTCGAATATTGAGTTGAGGAGCTCCGCAAGTGGCTGCGTGGGATGCCTGTGCCAACCCATGGGAGGAGCGTGTGAGGCCGGCCAGCCGCCCGCTCACAGAGCCCTCTGCTCCCGCCGTCACACAGACTACTGCAGCAACAACGGCAGAGGAAAACACAGCTGGAAGGTTTTCATACCGCTTATCTGTCTTTACATTCTGAGGAATGTTAAAACGTTTTAACTTAAAAAAAAGAAAGCTGTATGGATCGCTGGTGTGTGTCGCATTGAACATTACTACCTGCAATGGAAAACGGAGCAGGGCCGAGTAGAGTCGAGTCTATCGATTTGCGCTATGGTAGAATTTTTCGGCAAGGCAGCATAGATCGTCAGAACACCGGCAACAGTTTGGTCCTATAAGACGATGCAACTCCGACTCTGTTTGGGCCTGGAAATTCAAAATCACAACCTGTAAGTATGCTTTATTGGTTGTGAATTATTTTTAAAATAAACACGGCAATGTAACTTCACAGACTGTTCAAGTGCGGAGTTGTTGTAAACGTTGGCTAACAAAGCTAAAGTTATAACTATAAAGCTAATGTTACACCTGATGTGAAAGCTACTGGGCAAACGTTCAAATTGTTTGGCCAATTTTTATGTAAAATTGAGTTGAAATATGATGATTTTTGTAGTGGTTTATGGTAAGATGTGGAACAATGATGTGTGGTTGTGGGCTTATACCATCTGCCAGGTCGCTACGGTCGCAGTCTGAAGTGGCTTTGATTTGGATCACACTACCTTGTTTCTTACGACCCGCCCCTCTCTGCTTCTGATTGGCTAGTAGTCCTTACCTGGGAACACATGTGCAACTCCCAACAAAGATTTTGTACAAGTAAGATGCATCACTCTGTAGCTCAATAGCGGAGCGTACAACACATAGGGTGAAAAGAGGAGCTGCAGCAATGTGCAGTATGAGAAAAATATGGTGTTTTTTGAAAATTAAACCATGTAAACCTGTTCTGGTACAACCCCTAATTAAGATTTTGAACCTGAAAAGGAGCATAATACCACCTCTTTAAATTAATTTTAGTGTTTTTTAAGTTTTATAGGTTGACTATGTAACAACTGTCTAGGGACTACAGATGAAAAAGAGTCTTTTTTTCGATCTATGCTTATAAATGTGCACTGTCCGTGCTAAATTAAACTGATTAAATAAAATAAATAAAGCTGGTAAACCCAGCCCCTCTTTGTGAAAGTAATGACGATTGTGAATTTTTTTATGTTATTTTGCTGATACGGTGGTGTCAATCAGAGCCTCTGCCTCTTACTCAGAGGTCTCTCACCAGCAACAAGATAGCTTTAACCAGTTTCATCCAATTGAGTTGTCTGAGCTTTTAAAAACAGTATCACAAATTAGAGTGTCTTCCAGCCCACTTGATGTAATACCAACAAAGTAGTTATTGAAAGTAATGGATTCTGTCGGGCCGCATTTGATTTCTGCTCCCTATCTACTAGTTGTGTCCCTGGTTATTTTAAAACTGCTTGCATAAACCCAATTTTTAAAAAACCTGGTATAGATCCCTCCCTCCCTCAAAATTTTAGACCAATTTTCAAACTACCTTTTATAGCTATAGATTTTAGAAAAAATTGTGTTGAAACAACTGCTCTCCGCCCTGGTAAATATTTTAAAAACAAAATATTTGAACAGTTTCAATCTGGTTTCCATAAGTACCACAGCACTGAGATTGCCCTGCTTAGAGTCACCAATGACCTTTTAATGTCGGCTGATGAAGGCATGTGCTCAGTCCTTGTACTCCTGGACCTTAGCGCTGCATTGGACACCACTGATCACAACATCATGTTAGACAGACTGAGGCACTGGATGGGGATCTCTGGTACTGTCTTAGAATGGTTTTCATTGTACCTGTCAATTAGGAGGTTATGTGTGTCTGTTAATAACTGTCTTCTTTTTGTTCAGTTAAATATGGAGTGCCTCAGGGGTCGGTCTTGGGACCCATTTGCTTCCCCTTGGACACATTATCCAGAAACAGGGTGTTTCTTTTCATATTTATGCTGATGACACATAGATGTGCCTGCCCATCAAAACCACAGACCGTGGAATGCTGAGTTCACTTAACACTAAACTGCCTCTGTGATGTTAAAATTGGATGTCAAATAATTTCCTACAGTCGAACTCAGACAAAATAGAGATCCTTGTCACTGGATCCCAGCAAATGGCAAAGCAAATACTGCCATCTGCTGGTTCCCTAGTGAATCACATTAAACCTGTTGCAAAGAATCTTGGTGTCTGGTTTGATGGTAGTTTAAATTTTGAGCAGCACACCACAACAGCTTGTGCAATCATGTTTTTACCAGCTTAGAAATACATCAAATATATGATCAATGTTAACTTTTAAGGACACTGAGACCCTTTTGCACGCCTTCATCTCATCATGCCTGGATTACTGCAACAGCCTTTTTACTTGCTTAACCCAAAAATCTATTGATCGACTCCAGGCTGTCCAGAACTCAGCTGCCAGGCTTTTAACCAGAACAAAGAAATATGGCCACATCACCCCTGTTTTAGCTAGACTTTAATGTTTTATTGATTACTTTAAAAAAACTTTTCTTTTCCTGCTAGTCCTTGATTAACTCTATGGAATATGAGATTATCTTACAGTACAGATATCAGAATGCTACAACATTAAACTAACAGCTACAATATTAAAAGTACATGCCTCGTTTATGATGTCAAGGGTCTCATCAAATTTCTTCCCAACAGCTCCTCCATTCCAATCTACGTGTGTTTGTCCAACTTCCCTGGGAATGTGGACTGTAGCGGCTTCAGTCTGATCCTCGAGAATTCTTCCTTGATCTGAGAAAGAGACTGAGAGAGAGAAAGAGAAACATCATGAGATACTGAGACAAAAGAATCAGAGACACAGGGAAAGAGGAACAGAATACAAAGAAAAAGTAACCCTAGAACATATCACCATGGGATCAACAAAAATAGATCACCAAGGTAATGGGAACTAATGTACAGCCAGCAACATCTGGTTTATACACAATAGAAATTAAGTCTTGCTGTTCTTAGTAAAAAAAATAGTAGTAAAAGAGTAAATAATAAATTAAAATATATATTATATATTTTTTACTTAGTTTTTGAGAGATCTATTAATTTGCTCTGTGAAATGCAAAAACAACAAACAGGACAAGTAGAACTCTGCTATCTGAAATGAAAACAACTTTTTGTCTGGCCCATGAGCTAGTTAATATAACTGTAAATTGTACATTCACACACTCAGTATGCACAGATTGCACATCACATTGTAATTTGCATTCCTAATATAGCTACCCTATATACTTCTGTACATTTCTTATTTTATTTATTTTATACAGTAGTTGGTTAGTTTTTTGTATATATGTATATATATGTATTATTTATCGTCCATTAAAAGTGTTGTTTCTGCCACTGACAGGTTCAGATTGTTATTATAAGTGTCTGACAACATTATAGAAAGGGTCTTTACAGAGAGAGACATTTTTGTAAAAGATTAAAATTATTTTTGTTAAACCAGAAATAACTCCAAAATCGCCATCACCATACCAGACCCCATTTAATAATCAATACTTTTAGCATGTATAGAGCCAGCATAATTGTTACATGTAAATGGGTGAATAGGGTTTATTTCAACCAGACCAAATTGGTGGTTGTTGGAACAATGGAAATACAACTAAGATGGTTTGTGAAGGTTTTATCTTGTTTCTGTCCATTTTAAATGAAGTGTGTTTTATGATGATAAAATTACAGTTAATTTGAATGGAGTCTGGTGGGTTTGGCAATTTCAGGTTTCAAGTTAAAACAAAAAGGATCTTACTCTTTAACAAAAGGTCAACCTCTGCAGGGTTCCTTTCCATAATGTTGTCAGACACTAAGAATTATTATCTAAGCATGTCAGTGGCAAAACAAGCACATGCTGTAGATGTAAATTGAAAGTGTGCAGCTGCCAATTAATGTTACATTGTAGCTTGGTCCGTGCGCCTTCTGATAGTTTGTTTTTTCGTTTGAATCACAAAATGAACAAACAGGAAAACCACCTTTTTTTTGTTTGTCGTTTTGAAACCAAAAATGAAGAAACGGAACAAAAGAGCTGTTCTCCCATTTTTTGGTTATGAATCCAAAAACGAAAAATGACTTAACAAATTCAAATAAAGGACGATTTTGTTTTGTTTTTTAAATTCATTTTTAAATTTTTTGGTTTGAGGATCTACATTAAAAGCAAGACAGGTGGGCCGGGTGACCCGGAAGTAATAGTAAATATAGCCGATCAAAATAAAAGCCAAGTTTTCAGAACTGTCATAACATTATGCAGCACTGATGTTATACCAGGGTAACGTTAGAAGAAAAATTTAATCAATAAATAGGCCTATATAAACCTGGACCAAGAGAAATGTGTTAGCAACAGTAGTTTATTACAGTGATTTAATATTGTGTATATCCATGTACACATCACCAGTCACGTTTAATGAATTTTGTTTAGTCGTTTTTCATTTTTGGATTCAAAAACCAAAAACCAAAAATCAGAACGTACACGGACCTAGCTTCTTTCATGCACCTGTCTCTTGGACCAATTTCAACTGTCCATGTTGAAAGAAAACAAAGTTAAGTTACTCTAAGATATTATTCAAGCTGCTCTAAAAATCCAAGTGAGTAAGGTTCGCATGGCACAGAAGTAACTTTTAGCCACATGGTCACAGTAACTTAGTTACATTACTCCGGCTTCCAAATCCATTATAACAACGTTATCTTCAAATTACACGTAAAGCCTCATTTTTGTGCAATTATAAAACTGTAAAGAGTGTAGTAATGTAGCTAACCACTTTGCTATCTGTTTTCTTACCTTAAATTTGATCCACATGTTCCTTATTTGAAATGCATGGGGTTTCCAGACCAACAGAACAGGAAGGGAAGTTGGTGTCAACCAGGCCACTCCAGGCTCCTCCCGCACAATCATTTTTTATACTGATGACTGTATGTACTGTATGTACCTAAGAGGATTGGCTGTGACTAAGAAATGTGTGTTGAAATGTTAATAAAGATGTATTTTATAAGCTGCCTATTAACATTAAGATTTTTTTAATAAGTTCACTACAAGTTTCTTATAAGGAAAAAACAACTCTGTTACTTTCTCAATAACCAATCCTTATAAAGTCGAATTAATGTTAATAAATCTTATTAATGTTAATGACAGCTATGTAAACCATCAACAAGTTTCTAATAAGAGTCTATAAGTGTCTTATAAGCAATTATAAATTAGTTAAGTGTGCTTTAGTTAACACTTATTTGTGTTTATAAGCATCTTGTAAGGTCTTAAGTGTTTTATTATTGTTTAATTACTGCTTATTAACTGTTAATTACTGCTTATTACAAGCACCTTAAAATAAAATGTTACCATTTAATCTTAACAAGCCAGGATAAGATTACATTTTATTGATCTCTCTGGGGCGCTTTGGCCTTTGTACCAAAAGTGAGAGGCATTCGACATTGAAATAAAGAAATAGTATAGGTTATAAAATTAGATTAGATTCAACTTTATGCAGGGTACAGAGCTAATGAAATGCAGTTAGCATCTGACCAGAAGTGCAGAAATATAGTTACAAATGCAGGTATGCTATATCTTACAATATGTACAATGGAGTTTATTTATTTATTTATTTAATTTAAAATTTCACACACACAGATACCAAACATATTAAGGAAATCTTAAAAAGAAAAAAAAATACATGTGAGGGTGTGGTAGAAGCCTAAATAGTTACAACTGAGAAATTGTATCTGTCTGTGCAAAAATAGGAATCGTGCAAATAACAAGTACGTTAAAGTACTGTGACCAGTACCGTCTGAGTGCAAAGGTGCTATTAGATTGAAAGTGTGGAGTTCAGCAGTGTTGCAGCCGCTGGGATGAAGCTCTTCCTTAGCCTGTTGCTGCGAAAGCCCAGGCTGCTGTAACACCTGCCGGATGGGAGGAGGGTGCAAAGTTCATGGTCAGAAAGTGACACATCCTTGATGATGTTTCTTGTCCTGCCTAGTTCGCGCTTATGATAAATGTTCTCCATGGTGAGTAACTGTGTCACCGTGATCAGTTGGGCTGTTTTCACCACCTGCTGTAGTGCTTTATGGCATTAAATGGAGCAGCTGTACCAAGCTGGCTCAGCTTGGAGATCAGCTTGGAGGGTATCACAGTGTTCAGTACTGAACTGAAGTCAAAGGACAGCATCCTGATGTACGAATGTTGACCAGGTGGGCTAGGGGGGAGTTGAGTGCCATAGAGATGTCCTCTGATGATCTGTTGCAGCGATAGGAAAACTGGTGTGGGTCCAATGTAACAAGTAGACAGGATATGAGGTTTGAAAGAAGCAGTCTCTGGAAGCACTTGGCATTGATAAGGGTGAGTGCGACAGGACAGTGGGTATCAACATTGACAGAGCCCATGTTCCATGTTTTGTTTACATAAATGCATATGCCACCTCTCTTGCTTTTACCTGCAGCTGCGGTTACTCTGTCAGCCTTTCCAGATTCACCATGCTGTTAGGAACATCGTTACAGAGCCATGTCTCTGTGAAGAACATGAAACTACATGAGTGGGGGTCCAGATCCCAAGTATAAAAAACAAAAAAGGTATAATGAAACAATGAAGCAAAAATTTTAATGTGCTGAGTTGTGTAGGTATATGTATGTTCAATAAATGAGCTTAAAGAGTATCTCAGATTTATGTCATTCTCTGATTTTAATAGGTTATAGTTTGTGGTAAATGGTCTGTACTTGTATTACGCCGTTTTAGTCTTCTGACCAGTCAAAGCGCTTTAAACTTTCCACCCATTCACACAAACCATTCATACACTAATGACAGAGGCTGCCATGCAACGTGCCAACTGCTCCTCAGAAAGAAACTAATCATTTACACATACTCGCACACCGAACTGAATATTTGATTCAATCATCGTCCTGGAAAAAGAGACATATAACGTACATTATAATAATTATAATAGTAGCATGTTTTCAAATGAGTCTAATTTCCTAGTCACTGCTATGTTATTATACTAATAATAACCCTATTTGTCAGATGCCTGATGAGGAAAAATACTTATTCTGCAGTTCATGGTGAGGGTTGCATTTTTAATTTTGAGGTCCAGTATTTTTTCTGAAGTACTTGAAATTTTATTTAAAACTTAAAATTGTTATGACATCACTGGAGTAATATGCAGTAAGTTAATCACTGGAAAATCCTTTTTTTTGCATTAGTGTGGGCCAAGGAATACAGGCACAGATTGTAGCAGAATACAGGCACAGACTGTAGTCTATAATGTTAATTCAAGCCATTTTCTCACTCATACGTGGCCGTTTAATTAAACAGAAAATATAAATGGACGAACGTTAGATGATGCATTGTCAAACATTATGTTACCTGCAGGGCAGAAATTACTTGTAGCATGCGGAGAAAATCAATTTTAAGTCACTGACACTGACATGTTCCTGATGTTGATAATGCTAATATATCATGCTTGTGTGTGGACAAAAAGTAAAGATTTGCGGTGCTTCCTTGCTACCACTGACAAAGTGCTTCGGGTTGATTTTACTTCAAGTGTTTGTGCATAGCAGTTGTACTGCTGTACTATTACAGGAAACAAGGGGTATTTAAATGCATGTATGTGTGGAAACTGCATTTTTAGTCATGCTAGGGTGTCTGTTTACCAATGTGAAGACTGAAATTTAGTTATTGTATACTAATATACAATTATTTTATGGATTGCTATGAAATGTTACATTTATGCTCCCTAGTGGATGAATCTTAATGACTTGTGAATTACTTGAATTTTTCTCTAACACTTCTATGAGGTTGACACTGACTGGAATGGAACAACAACTATTGGGAAGGATTGCCTTGAAATGTGATACACGCTTGATCTTTACCTCAAGATCCAGTCCCTAGAATTTTAGATACATGGTTTTTCATTGGATGGTGTGACACTATCCTGTCTAGAAATATGGGATATATGGATGGATTGATATCATGCATGTGTAGAAATTACAGATGTAATGTTACTAGGAGTCACATATGTATACATAAATGTAGACTTAGGCACGAATGAGCGAAATGGAGAAGAATTAAACCATAGGAGATATCAGGTCAATTTCAAGTAGCCACCTCAGTATCTAACTTGCGTACAGTCTTCAAAGTGAAAGGCCTAACCACTCTGAGGTGTCAGACATTCAAATCTGACATTTTTTTCTCTCACTTAATCTTAATCAACATAAATCTGCCTGTCATTAATCCTCTTTTTCTTCACTCACTCAGATCAATGTTTCCTTTTCCAGAGCAAAGATAGTAATTAATCCCCAGTCCAACAGAGCCTTCAGGCATGACTATTTGTCAAAGACCCTAATCAATGCCTCTGCCTTTTCTTCTACTTTCAGAAAATGAGTAGCCATTTTTTGGCTCATGTTTTACATTCCATCTTGGAGAATCAATGAATCTTATAAGAGCCAAATAATTAATGCTTGAGCACAATCCCATAAGAAAATCTGAGCTCCTACAGAACAGTTTTCTTTTGTAAAACTTTGACCCTGGAGCTCATAAAAATGTGTTTGGAAAGGGTTTGAATTGATATGCTTCCTATTATTGTCTATTAAAATTATTTCACCAATAAATGGTTCATATTCATGTCTTTTCACTTCACTGCTCCCTCATTGACTCTCCATTAATGACATTTCTGAAGACAGATGAATAATAGATGTTATTACTGATGAAACTTATCTGGAAGAAATGAAACTCAGAGGAATGGAGCAGGCTAAAGACTGGTAATGCCAGAGTAGCCTGGGCACAACAGATAGGGAAAGGACTGAAAGAGTGAAGGGGCCGCTGCCTATTTATCAAGAGTAAGGTGCATGAAATTGGCTCTTAACCTCACAGTTAGAAGGTTTAATTAGAAACCATGCGTTTGCTACAGGAAGAGGGAGGAGGGCTTGAGTTGTCTAAACAGGGTGATAAATGACTTGTGGGACAGGAGCTTTGGAAGGATGGGGGAAAACGGGTTGGTGAGAGTGAAATGTAGGTGACAGCTCTGGTTGCGGCAGGAGGTGAGACAACAGGTTGAAGCGAGCAGGAGATTGCAACTGAAGTGCAAAACCACACCTCAAGAGCTGTAAGGGCTGTTATCAACACTGGGGTGAGGGCAGTGTGGTAGACAGGTTCAGGATCAGCACAACGAACAGGCTGACAGCTGACTGACCTCAGTTATAAATATAGGTCAGGTCATCAAGCAACCTGCAGGGCTCCCAGCTGGAAGGTTGAAATCGTGACTTTTATTGTTATTATTATTTCATGTAAATTCATTGTTGAAGTCCTAAAATGTGTTTAATGTGCGTAAAATGTGTGTAAAATGTTTGTGGTCTTCAATAATCAGATGGCTCTGGATTTAAATTGAGATTTTGCCAATTGTATTTAAACATGTTGAAGTTCACCTTTTTTTGTTGAAAAAAAGAGTGAAATGTGTTTATATTTCTGAAAGTAAGCGCTGGTATGGTTAGGACTTTGATTTTCATTGGGTCATACTTGTAAGCAGTTATGTCACCGTAAGAAGCTTATTTTCAATAGGACATACTGCGTAGTGACCATAGCCAGGAACTACACACAATGAATGGTGAATCGACTGAAAGCAACACATAGATTGTACATTTTCACTGGAATTACCAAATTTGTTTTTTACAAATGAAAATGTGTGCCATCAAAATAATTTGGACGATTTGTAATGTCATAGTTCACAAACTGTCTAAATTATAATGTAATATACAGTAATGTGTTGAGACATCATTGAAGGTTTGTCATTGATTATCTTGTTACCTTTTGTTCATCTCTTGTTACTGCCAATATTAAATTCCAATTCCAATTTAAAACAAACACACAGATTAATATGAATGCTAAACTTATAAATCGAAACATAAATTCAGTGGCAACCTGTGATTCATACAGCCATGTACAGTTTTGCAATATAGTTCACGGTAAGAAGTAAATTGTTACATACATTTAGTAGGATACATAGAGTAACTCACTGTTGGTGGTTCATTTCCTGTAAAATGTTATCCATCCTTTAATTATATTGGCAACATTCATCAGCAATTTATGATGATCAATTTCGCTTGACATTTAAAGGTAGAGTGTGGGACTTAAATAAACATAAAATAAATGAACGTCTGTTACATTCAAGTTCTTGCCAAACAAGTTCACACAGAGCTTATTAAGGCTATCACTGCCCAGTAGATATCTCTGTATTTGCAGTTTACTCTGTGACCTACATTGATTGAGCCAAAATAGGTACCCACCATCACCAGCACAGTGAAGCTTTCTACTGAAAGCAAGAAGAGAATGAGTGCAGTACTTAAACCACCAGCCTGTCCAGGCTTTAAAATCCGACTAACAGAGCAGGCTTGTGTCAAACAGATCTACAGAGACAGTCTGAGGGATTAACAGGACTGATGGGCATAACTGCTAAAATTGTGGAGACTTTTTGGAACTTTGTTTCTGCTATTCGACACTTTCATTAAGCTGCATCTTGGAGAAAACTTTCTTGTTCTTACAAATGTGTTGTAGCTTCTCCAGCGCTTTTCCAGAGACGACTCTAAACTTTGACACAATGTAGGTCACATGAAAAGGTTGGTGATTGCACAAAAGGCCAGACTAGTGATAAAATTTCAAAGCGGAGAGGATAAGAATGACTTTTGTAGCACAGCCGTATATCTGAAAGTGATGCACTGGCACTGATTGATTTTGTCAGTTAAAAGTGAATTGCTAAAAATGCTAACAATATAGCACTTATTGTAGGCACATTATTTATTCACTGATCTGATGAAGATTTCTTTAATCTTATTTTTTCACACCACCTTTAACATCTGACTGAGATGGGATCTGTAAAGCTAGACAGACGCTGGACAGATTAAGTTAAAATTTTACCTTGAATGGTCATCCCTGGGATATTTTTTTTTTTGGCCTGAATTTCTGCGACACTGGTTGTCGTTTGAAGAGCACATTGAAGGGGGTTCACAGTGCCCGATTAACTGCCTGAACGATCAACGATCTGGCTGTCGGGCGATCAGTTGTATTTCTGGCAAGCCCGAAATTTTGATCAGCTGTCAGTATTTTGAGCAGCCACATGGGTGCTGTCAAAATATCCGTTCTAAATGGTATTAAGCTCATTTTAATGTTACAGAAGTAGTATTTTACATGTTGTAGCTCAAACTTGCTCACGGTGTGAAAAGTTGTGTCTCTGTAAATAATATAACGTAGTATGGTCTAGACCTTCTCTATATGAAATGTGCAGTGAGATCACTTGAATTGGCACTATATTGCCTAAATAAAATTGAATTGGAAAAAAATTTAAATAGACTGTAAAAACTGAATGTTCTGCAGCACAGAAAGACCATTTTGTCTGCATCTTCTTGCTCTTACTTTCCTAGAATTACCCAAAGTAGGTCTCTCTTTCTGTCAACATTGTTGAGCCGTATTGTTTGAATAAACTTTATTAATGGAAAAAACTGACATGGGGTTTCCATGCTTACTTTCATTGTGAGCACCACATTGTAGCCTGTCAGTTGCAGGTTCCGGCTTTGTAGTAAGGCTGATTAAAACGTGTACTGTGAGATGAATAAAAATGCACAGTGTATGCACATGCTAAATAAACAGGGAAATTTATGCGAGTATTTATGTGAGTAGTGTAATCCACAGCTGGTTCGGTGTCCCAGTAATTCTCCTCCAACCTTGTCCAGTCCCTGTTTCATTCTACCTCCGCTAGATAAAAGCCTGGTTCATCATTTAATAGAGGACATATCCTTTAATCGATGCCAAAGACAAATCTGTGAGTTTCATATGAAACGGAGCCTCCAGGAAATAACTGTGAGGCAGTGATGACAAAGAGGAAAGCTAGTGATTTCGATATAAATATCTACCTCCCTGAACCTCACCACTTTCTAATTATATTAGGATTAATTGGCTGGGGTCTGAGGGACTCCAGTTACTGGTGTTAGTGTATTAATGTACAGCACATCTTGTAGGATAGGCCCTGGACTCCGTTGAAAAGCCTGTTAATTAGGCCTGTGGTGAGGTGTGATAAAAAGGGAGCAACACATAAACAAGCCCCATCCGAGGGAGGAGGCTGAGGTCACCTGCTACTGGACCTCCGACAGCCTCCACCTGTATCACACAGGGCCACATGCTGCTCCTCTGTCTCCGGGGATGGTTTACAGGGAAACTTTTCACACAGAGAAGAGCTACAGCCTCTCCTAATCTCATACCTGTCCAATTGATTTAGCTAGAGGTGTGTTTCCACCGCCCCCACCCTCAATACATTTGCATGCTGCAGAGATCTAATGTCCGTCATGAAGTTAAACATCGGCAAGCCACATGGAGATTTTTAATGAGACTTCCATGCTCATTTTCTGCTTAATATCTGCACTTTTTTTTTTTCCCTCTCTCTAATGCGCTCTGGTCTTCTCCTTCTTCCCTCAACCGAGAGAGAAACTCTTACCATCAATCAGCCTTTAGCTCCTTTGAACTGAGACAGTGTCACGCTGGGCTCTGTGTGTTGCCAGATAGGACCGCCGTGCCCTCAGGTTACCCTTACACTTCCAGTTTGACACCCTTGATATTTACTTGCTATAGAGAAAATTGAAAAATACACAGGAGTCAAACTTTGGACTTTTGAAATCACTGTGTTTTCTATCAGAGTTTGGAGCGAAAAATAGTTGTTTCTGTCAATCAGTAATCACAGTCCTTTAATAGCGAGAACTTTTCAGACGCAGTCAACGAGAAAATGTTTTTTCAAGATCAGTCATCTGGTGGAGAGGCTGTCCCAGTGCATCATTCCAGCAAAACAGGAGTTTGAGCAAAATGGGATTTTAGTTCTTTGGTTGTTGCCCCCCGTGAACAGCAGTTTATGATGAGTGAAACAGTAGAATAAACTAAAATGAACAGATTGTGAGCATTATGTGAATGGCTCAAGTTTGGTGAGAGTCATCTTAGGCTGGGAAAATGAATGTCTGTATATTATCAACAATGCAATCAATTCAGTGTTTTACACGATGCATGAAATACATTAAATAAAAGTACAGTGCAAGAATAAAAAATTAAAACCACATTGAAAAATAGTGTTTGTAGAAACATAAAAAAAGAGAAAAAAATCATGTTTTAAGTACAAGTTAAGGACACATGGTGAGTGTTTAAGATTCAGTCAAAGGCAGTGGAGAATAATTATTTTAATTGAAAACAAGCTACTGCACACTGATATGACTTTAATGCGTTTCGCCCATTACTACTTCAGGCTCACACTGACTTTAATTGTGTTTAAAGCTGACGGTAGTCTTTGAAGGTTTGAGTATTTGGATCTTAATACCACTTTTCCAAGTTGTTTAGTTTTGACTCTGGGAATGATGAAGCAGATCACTGCTAGATGATCTAAGACGCCAAGAGAGTTTACATTCAGAGATGTTGTTTTGGTGCTAAACCATGGAGAAGGTTTAAAGGAAAGTAGCAGTAGTACTTGCATCTATTTTCTGTGACATGCAGGTGCACAGACTAGAGAACAGACTGATACAACAGTCAAACCTATTAAAAAGTGTGGGCAAGTTTCTCCAAGTCATACCTGGACATGATCCTTCTGATTCCTGCTATGTCTGAAAGGTGATATTAGTGGCAGACTTTGTTTCGACTCACTGTGCCTTTTAAAGTTTAGCTCTAGTCTGACATCAAACCAAGATTTCTTACTTTTTGTTTTTCTACAACTATTTTGGTTCACTCTCATCGCTCTCATATCATCATTTTCCGCTGCAGCAGTCAGCTATTTTCACAGAAAAAGCTTTAAAATCTCATGGTACACTGTTCAGCACCAAATGGCAAACAGATACAGTTAGGTGGTAGAAACCAAAAACAAAGCTAAAAGAGAGAGAATATTAGATTTATGAATGCTAATGTTGCTTCATGTCTGCATGATGTGTACTGAAATGTGGCAGCTGTTTGCTAACAAGGTCAACATATCATAACATAACATAAAAGATGATAGTGTTGTGTACATAGCTTGTTCCCACTTTTCCCAAGTGGCAAAAAATTTGTTACAGATTTAGATAAATTAACTTGGTCCTGTCAAACAGACTTTCAGCTAAGATGTTATATTGTTCTTGTTTTCATCATTCAATAAATTAATGCATTTTTATAATCCTTTATTCATCTGAAGTCACCTGAGTACATTTGCCCTTTTCCTTTTTACTACGATACTGACATAACTTTTTCAGATTTAAATTTGATTAACAGGAACCAGACATTCTAATGCCTCATAAAGAGAGACATCTGAGCAGTCAAGCATTGTGCTCAAGCTCTTTTGGTGTGAACACTACAAATACTACATGTACAGCTGGAAAACCAGAGTAGTCAGTGAAGGGGCAGAGGTTTTGGCGCTTTCTTACTTAACCTCTTAAACTCAGCTGGACCCTGCAGTGTTTCCATCGATACAAACTCACACTGTGTTGTGCCCCTTCCACTCTTTTCAGCCTTCTTCCACTTGGCATGGGTGAACTTACAGCAGAGGTTAAAAGCAATCACAACATACTTAAGTTTTGCCAAGATATTACAAAACATGTTGCTGAAAGAGGTTTTTCATTATCGTTAAACCTTTAACTCAAAAAAATACCTCCTCCTACACCGGGGGGAAGTATTTGTGATGATTGTCGCTGATTTGTTTGAAAGTGTTAATTTCATGTCATTCACACAACTTCAGACTAAATATAGAATTCCACACAGGCACTTTTCCTTTTCTTCAAGTGAGGCATTTTGTCAAATCTGATTTTTATAAAAATAGACAAACCAATGAAAAGCTCAACTAAAAGCTTCCTCCTCAATTTTCACTGCCTCAAACAACTACAAAAAAATTATCTTCCCTTTTTTATGGAAAACTATACTTATTTCTGTCAAGCTTCTCCATCTTTACAGTCATATAAGAATGATGAATTGATTATAAATCTATAAGTCTTATCTGTAAACCTGCTGAGGTTTGTCCAGATGTTACCATCTTGTTGCATATAAGCTGTTCTGTGCTTTCTTGAACTCTATTTGCCTTCATTTTGCTGCATAACTGAAATGATACATCAGACAATATTTTGTCACAGTGACAAATCCTGAAACAAAAACAAAAAAATTTCTCAGTCTCTGCAGACACAGCTGTCACACTGACAGAGTTATCAGAATTCAATGCCAAAATACTTGGCTTTGGAAGACCTCCATGAATTTCTTTCAATTAGTAAAACCATTGCAGCATGTTTGTGAAAGGTGCACCTTGAAGAATTGATTTGGCATCAGTTTTCCAGGGGGAACCAACTGAAGGTAATCAGCGCCCCCCCCCCCCGAGCTTGTTTCCACGCAACATGTAGTCCACTGATTGCTGTTTGTGATCTGTAGCTATTTTCTGCAGATTCTCTGTGGTGCTGTTGATCGGCCTCCTCTGGTGCACATTAGTGATCCCGGGGGGGGGGGGTGGTGCTGTCTCTGGGACTTATTTTTCAATGAGGGCTGTGGGTCATCTATCCGTCCACTTATGTGTCCTGAACTTTATTTTAAGCTGTTTCTGCTTTTTTTTTTTGTTACACTCAGTGAACTTTTTTAAATGTTGTTTCTTGCAAAAGAATCCGTTTATCCCTGTGACTCATTCTACACTATATGCGAGTTGTGTACACTGGACTGTAAGCTTTTGAACAGAAACGCTCAGAGAGAGAGGCTAAACAGGGTCTCTAAGTGGTGATCTCTGGGCTCACTTCAAGGTTTTTGTCCTGCTCATGTCCATCTCCTGTGCACTCTTTCCACCAAGGCCACAGGAGTCAATATGAGAGGAGGCACATTCACTGTTAATACAGTGAACAGAAGCAGGTTGCAAGACCAGCTCATACAGCCTTGTACAACTATTTCTTTTTTTATCAAAACAATCTTTGTCTGTTCAGTAAGTATTGATTCTGACACCACAGTATTTATAGGAAAAAGGAACAGAGCCAAACAGAGTTTTGAGTGAACAGAACAAGCTCTGCTCCATTCTGTTATGCAATCAAGTGGCCGACAGTCCACTGTCTCTGGAGTAGCCTGATTTGAAAACCTAATTGTGGAAAAACAGAGCAAAATGACTCCAGTGAATAGGATCAGTGATGTCCAGCAGACGTACTACACTAATGTTTGTAATTGCTACATAATGCCCAAAGGGACATAGAACAAGCTCATTCAGACACACTGAAGGTTTATTTTACTTCATGTCTTGTAAGACACTCTTCAATTCTGCTTGCTCGGTTGTTTTCAGCTCCTTCTTCATGTAATGTTTTAATGGATTTTGCAGTGTGTGTACTACCATTATTGCAAGCTGGCTGACAGATACTGGTAAGACCTGTTATTTCATTGACACACAAAGCTTATTGCATATGAGGAAATATTCAACTTTGTAATAGTGAAGGGTTTGCCATAGCAGCTGTCAAGCTAGTTTGATGCTGGCCCTCTCTGCATGAATTTAAAATACTTCTCCGACTGCCAAAACACACTAATCTTGTGTGTTTTTTATGGGGCTGCCTTTGGTGTACCAGGTTTGGTCCTGGTACTGCATTACATCTTCTGTTTTAATAATGTTGCGGCCCTCTCTTCTGCTTCTTCTGCTGTACACAAAGCTTCAGAGATTCCACTTTACCAGAAAGACACAACAAAGACATAAAAAATAACAGGGATGTTCAAATAACCT
>NC_060166.1:32592949-32667011 GCF_021292245.1 Micropterus dolomieu
TCCGTTTATCCCTGTGACTCATTCTACACTATATGCGAGTTGTGTACACTGGACTGTAAGCTTTTGAACAGAAACGCTCAGAGAGAGAGGCTAAACAGGGTCTCTAAGTGGTGATCTCTGGGCTCACTTCAAGGTTTTTGTCCTGCTCATGTCCATCTCCTGTGCACTCTTTCCACCAAGGCCACAGGAGTCAATATGAGAGGAGGCACATTCACTGTTAATACAGTGAACAGAAGCAGGTTGCAAGACCAGCTCATACAGCCTTGTACAACTATTTCTTTTTTTATCAAAACAATCTTTGTCTGTTCAGTAAGTATTGATTCTGACACCACAGTATTTATAGGAAAAAGGAACAGAGCCAAACAGAGTTTTGAGTGAACAGAACAAGCTCTGCTCCATTCTGTTATGCAATCAAGTGGCCGACAGTCCACTGTCTCTGGAGTAGCCTGATTTGAAAACCTAATTGTGGAAAAACAGAGCAAAATGACTCCAGTGAATAGGATCAGTGATGTCCAGCAGACGTACTACACTAATGTTTGTAATTGCTACATAATGCCCAAAGGGACATAGAACAAGCTCATTCAGACACACTGAAGGTTTATTTTACTTCATGTCTTGTAAGACACTCTTCAATTCTGCTTGCTCGGTTGTTTTCAGCTCCTTCTTCATGTAATGTTTTAATGGATTTTGCAGTGTGTGTACTACCATTATTGCAAGCTGGCTGACAGATACTGGTAAGACCTGTTATTTCATTGACACACAAAGCTTATTGCATATGAGGAAATATTCAACTTTGTAATAGTGAAGGGTTTGCCATAGCAGCTGTCAAGCTAGTTTGATGCTGGCCCTCTCTGCATGAATTTAAAATACTTCTCCGACTGCCAAAACACACTAATCTTGTGTGTTTTTTATGGGGCTGCCTTTGGTGTACCAGGTTTGGTCCTGGTACTGCATTACATCTTCTGTTTTAATAATGTTGCGGCCCTCTCTTCTGCTTCTTCTGCTGTACACAAAGCTTCAGAGATTCCACTTTACCAGAAAGACACAACAAAGACATAAAAAATAACAGGGATGTTCAAATAACCTAGTGGTCAGTGTACCCATGGAATCATCACACGCCCATGACCTTTACATGTCATTCCCCTCTTTATCCCCATGACAACTCACAAAAACATCAAACTGTGCATGTTGACAGAGAAGATTAATTAATTTATTAAAATTGCATAAATGGCCTTTTCAGAGAATTAAATACCATGATGTGCCAGAGGTCTTACTACTCAAACTACAGTTGTTGATTGATTGAAACGCAAACAGATTACTTGTTTGCATTTTATTTTGCTAACGTTTATTTTACCTGCAATTTTGAAATTTGCTTCAGACCTTTTCTCACTGAGGTAGAAGCTTTGGTTAGCTTGAATTCAGACAGTTACAATGTATTCCAATTGATTTTATGTTGGAAAACAGTAGTATGTCCATTACAAACTTCTCAAATCACTCACAATCCACTTCTCTGTAGTACATCTGTATACTCAATATGTTCCAATCATTCATCATGTTGCCAAAATATGACTAAATACGCCGCTTCCATGTCAAGCTATTGCTTTCATCAAAGATCAGAAGCTCAGCCAGAAATGGCATATTTAGTCATATTTTTACAAATTTATGAGTGCAACACACTGAACATACAGATGGTAGGGCTGGACAAAATGGCCAAAAATGATATCACAATAAATAGTTTCATATCTTTTGATATCGCTAATTATCACGATAAGTATCAAATCGTTATTTAGTTTAAAGACTGATTTTTGCTCCAGAGTGATGGTGAATGGTTAATTGTGGTTTAAACTCTTTATGGTCAAGATTGATGCCAAACAGTGGATCACTTCACAAATCTGAGGTAGAACATTCAAAACAATTCTGATAAAATCTTTGTTAACAAATACGCATGAGTAAAAGTAAAAGCTTTTTTCAGTCCTTTTTCCTCAACAAAATAAACAACTTAATAAAAAATATTTATTGAACATTTGTTATATTGTTATTGAAAAAAGTTATATAGCTGTTATTAGTGTTATATTATATTATTGTTATTGTTTTATTGTCCAGCCCTAACAGATGGACATCAGAGAAGAGCTGCAAGCTGACAACAGCTTGAGTTTTTCTGTTAATGAGGAATCTAAAAACTTTTAACAGTCACCTTTTAGGCCTGAAAGTACACAAAATATTGATTTCAGGTGAAATATTATTGGATGTCAAAATACAGATAAGTAAGAGAACTGTATACTTTATTTGTATTGCACCATGTGAAATAAAAGTGCTTTGCAGAGTTTAAATGAAGACGCAAACATGCCAAGACGTACTCTACAAAACAGATAAAGATAAACCCACTGGGCTGAAAGAAGATTAGAATCAGCTGATGAAACTGAAAATCTAAACCCTTACAGAAGCACCACATATTGGTAAGAGCTACACCTATAGCATTCCTGCATTTTGACAGCATAAAACTCATTCTTGGCATTAAGCCATATTACCTTCCTGTTTCACACTGACTTTGATCAAACAGAGGAGGAATTAACCTGTGTTAGCTGTGCTTGGCCTCAAGTAAAAAAAATAAACACACAACTGTGATTAAACTTGATTTTTAACAACTGTGGGGATTGTAGATGTTACCTTATTTGGACCTGGACTACTTTCTTTATCTCTTCAATTTCACAACATTCTGCTTTGCTGTTATGTTTGAAGCCAGATGGCTTGATCTGCTTCTGTAGTGGTGAGTATTATTCTCTTTGAACAGGTTGCACTAAAGTCAGAGTTACAAAGCACCGATATGTGTTTAAGGATATGTATTTAGAGAATGGTCTAGACCTGTGGCCTGTACTACGGAGGGAGTTCAACCTACTCAGAGTTAACTCGGGGTTATCAGGCAAACTCAGGGTTGACAACCTCTGACCGCCTACACTTGAGTTAAACAGTAGCCTACTACGACGGTGGATAAGGGTTAGTTGAGGAAAATCTCAGGAAATTATGAATATGAAGACAAGTTAATGGCTAAATCTAATATCGTGGCTGCCGACAAAGCCAGGGAGGCTTGTTGGCATCGCATGGAGTAAATTTGTAGCCTAATTATCTTCACAGTGTTCTTGTTGTAGTTCAAATCTCTATTATGTATTTTATGGGCTCTTCTTTTATGTGTAATATGATTAAGATGTAAAGGTACAGCTGCACATAAGGTCCATTGTAATAGAAAAAAAGGAGCCAGCGGAGAGGGGGAATAATCTGAGAGAAAATTTAATTTCCAAGATTAATCTGCAGGTAAAAAACTTGAATATTCTCTGACATTATAGCCACACATTTATGAGAAAAACTTCACTTTGCAAGGCTGCAACATCACACACACACACAAACACACACACACACACACACACACACACACACACACACACACACACATCTGCCGTGTAGGCCTATGCATGCATTGGAAAGTTAAAATTAAACTTTGCAATCAGATTTAGCAGTGAGGAAATAGGCTACTCATGAGTTTAGCCCACAATATATTATCATGCACCTTAGAGACTTTTGCCTCGGATTGGGCGTATTCAGAAGACAACACCAGAGTGATTTTCGATTTTTTTATGACAATAATTTTGGAGAAAGTTTTTCTTCTTGTAAATTACAAACTTTCATCTAGGATTTTTTTTCTCGGATATTAAACCCCACCCTGGCTCCCTATTTTGCGGTCTATCTAAATATGTGAAAACACTTCATCAGGATGAAATCTAAACATATTTTATGAAGCGGTTTATATTAATATCTACTTCTCATCATTAACACTGAGTACAGATGTGGTGTGTAGTCCACATATACAGGGTAACCTTGAGTTAACCATGAACAAAACCTGCTCGTAGCAGTTTAGAGATGCGGCGTAAATTGCCATGGCAACAGACCTCGGTTACCACCTATCCACCTTTCGTAGTACAAGTTAATCGGGAAGTTACACCTGACGTCCCGCTTCGTAGTACAGGCCACTGTTCTAAATGAAAAGTGCCCTGAAATAACTTCTGTTTTGATGTGGTTATATATGAATAAAACTGAACTGAATCCAAAGATGGTCCTAAGCTTTATGTTTTAATGTCAGTTCATTATTATTATGGTATTATACTGACCACATAACTTATCTGAAAAAAATGACACTCACAATAAATTGCTGAATATTCTAGGCCCTATAGACAATCAGTAGCGAGTACCAAGACCTGCAAAATATGCCCAATACTGTATCACCACAAATAGTATATGGGATCAAGTGTCAGTGTGCAGCAACATACACTGCTACAATACAAAGAAAATTTTTATTTTCTTAGATGCTTGAGGTTAAACTAAGGTGTGCTAAATTCTCTTACAGTTCAGCGTTTTGTGCTGTACAAGCAACTAAAAAGGAGATAGCACTTTCTCAGCTACTTTGGGTCCACACTCTGTGAGGCAATACCTCTAGGGAAAACACAAACAGAGCCTCCAGAACTGCTAGAACAATACAGACACCCTTATGCCGAGTCACACTCTCTGTTGCCATTCCTACTGCAGAGTCAAAATGCATTTAATTGCTGAGCTACATCGCCTGTGGTTTCAGAAAAACATCTTGTGTAGATCATCATGTTTGGACCGCGTATGTGTTCACGCAAAAATGCCCAATCCATAAGTATTATGACTAGCTAACTAGTCCTTGAATACCCTTATTGAGAGTTGTGTGTTAATTTCCTTTAACAAATCAAATACATTCTTGGGGGCAATTGGCACTAGGGTGATTGGCGCCTAAGCACTTTATATTCTGAGGCCATTCTACTCTCCTGGAAAAAAGGTGGTCCACTTTTGTTTGGCTGTCTGAAAGTGAAGGAATTCTTGGGGCCTTGTTCACGAGTAAGGGTAAGATGGAGTGGGAGATTGACAGAAGGATTAGCGTGACATTATCAGCGATAAAAGCTTTGACTGTCATGGTGAGGAGTGAGATGACTTCCAACCCTCATTTCATGAGCTCTGGATAGCGATCAAAAGAATGTGATGGATACAAGTGACCAGCATGAGTTTCCTTCTTAGGGTGTTTTCGATCGCCTTAGAAATGTGACGAGGAGCTCCACTGGAAGTGCTGCTCCTTTATTTTTAAAAGAGCCAGTTGAGGTGGTTCAGGGGCAAAGCCACAACACACTTGATGGATTATACCCAATCTGTCTTACAAGCTCCTTATGGTCTTCCAGGAGGGGCTGGGGGATGTTACATCTGGGCTACCAAACTTAACATGAAGCTATTGCATTCCTATTCACATTGAGTGCACATATTGGTGGTTTAGAATTTGATTCTTTTACATTTTAACACAACTTTCATTTTTAATTACCACACATTCAGGATGGAGAAAACATTCTGATTATACAGTGCTAGCAAGCCCTCCCTGTTTGCACAGCTCCTGCTTTCTCTAAACATCACCAGTTGTATCAATCTGTGTAAAATTATGTTCACTTCACTAAGTGTTCACAGCCTTTCTGCTTCTTAGATGGAAACACAAGGTTCTTGTAATATAACGTGCTTTCAAGAGCTTTGTTTTCTTCCTTGGAGCAAATTTCTGTCTTGATTACAAGTTTTGTCATAAAGAATGAATCTGAATCCAGGTATGCAAGTCATTTTAAATAACTGTATATTTATTTATCTTGTTTATTGGAAATAAAACACATAGTAGCTGCAACCTGGAGGACTGGAATGTTTATTATCTTTACAATAAGTCTACTTAAATAGGTAACTCAATCCCCCACAATTCCTATTTCCAGATACTTCAACATCCTGCCACTGATAATACATAATCACATAGATTCTTGTTGGCATATGTTGTTAATAGAGATCTGATATCAAGATCTGATATCTGTCACATCAAATCAAGGTCATTTGTCACATACACAATCGTACACGGTATAATGTGTAGTGAAATTCTGAGGTGCCTAGCTGAAACAATGAAACAACATACAGTATGCATTATAAGGGATGATGATGACATCAGTATGGCAGGTGGATGAATGATACATTATGTGTAAAGTCACCGGTTTAGGAACAATGTACTGACACTGCACCACATGCATACACACCAGAGAGCCTCTTGGAGTAGAGCTGGTATCCCACACAGTGACTCTCTAAAAGGCCAAAAATGCGCTTCTAGTCACTGTCAAAGCAGAATTTGAGAGTGTAGTTACCCTTTAAGATCACAAGAGCAGTGTGTGTTCAACAGCTGCTTTAAAGATTATGAGTTTCTACTGACAATAAAACATATTTTGTTTCGGAATATGTAGTATGTGATCCAGTAATATATTGCATATAAGCATTTCTGTAATGTTAATTAAGTTACAGAATCTTTTAAATTGTACTTTCATGATCTTCCATTACAGAATATTTCATAAAAAAAACAGATGACAGTCATTAGTTTGCAGCTGAATTAATAGCTACAGGGTTATACGTGTAATAAAACATAATAAACAGAGAGATCACAAACATCCCTTCGGATATAACATGCATTTTGGCTTCAAAGAGAAAATAATTATTCCTCCATTTGTGAATTAACCAAATTAATTGTTTGCAGTCCCTTGGCAAACAAGTTTCCAGAAAGGTTTGCAAACTGTCTCATCTGGAAATCATCTTTAAAATGTAAGCAGTGAAAGATTTGAGTCCACTCCCACTGCATGTGAAAAATTGAGGGACTTATCCAGTTAGACAGCAGAAGCCAGAGAGAAGTGCTCTGTTAAATAAGAGTCTGCATTTAGCTCAGTGTTGTCACCTTTAGAGAAATATACTCTCCGTTCTGTCTACTTCTTCTCTTCCTCAGTAAATTATCAAAAGTAACTGGTCTTTTAGGGTTCAGTGGAGCTTCAGTTTGGTTTGGAAAATAATATATCTGCTCTCTGTTTTGTCTGGTTTGTGCCTGTAAATCTATTTTACAAAATAACATTATTGGCCTCAGAAAAGATTGAACTGTCAACGGGACTTCTTGTCCATATGATACTGTCCTCTCTCTCCCCTTCTGTCTCCTGCAGCTCCTTCCTACTCCTACATCACCTTTTCCTGACAATAGATAATACCATGACATCCCATTATGGCTTATCGCAATGCTATCCTCCTTAATCACTGATGTCATAGCCATATCAAAATATCTTGATGATAAAATTGCATCCCTTTTCTGATAGTAGTTTTGTCACATCATTAGAACACAGTGCAAGTGTGCAAGTCTTGACAGTCCTCTTTGAAAACAATGTTTTTCATGACTGATTTTTGTAAAATACAGCAAACAATCATCTACTTCAGGCACAGAAAGAACAGCTGACAGCAATACTTTTCCCAGTGATTTAAAGCGAAGACATAGATTAGCTAGCATAGCAGTGCACAAAATAACATCATTTAATAAAGGTTTCTCTGTGGAAATAATGCTTTAGGTTGAAAATACCATTTTCTGTTTCCATCTCGAAAACAGATTCTTATTGTCGGATTAAGACAAATCCTAAAAAATATTTAAAAAAATAAACATTACATCTCCTATCAGACTCTTGAGTTTAAGATGTCTCTTACATGTTAATACAAGTGATATTCCCACAGGTTTAGCACCATATTTCTTAACAGCAAGTTACAAACTACGAGCATAATCGATGCAGACTTATTGTCATGTCTACCTCTCCACACTTGGCCACCACATCTGATCCACAGCTAATTTACCCCCATGAGACTTCCCTGTGACTAATTGATTATAATAATGCAGCTCGACGTGAGGAATTCTTCCCATATTCTTTCCATAAGACATAAGATTGCACTGAACAGAGTTAAACAAAATGGCAACTCCACCTCCTTTCTTATGCACTCTAGCTTTGCTCATCAAACCAAAGTTGGGAGAGGAATAAATAAGAATAACTTGCTGCACTGTTATCTTAGTCTAGCCAAATCTCAGTTAAAAACATAAAATCAAGATTTTGCTTGATAATTAAATTTAATAAGTTCTAGTGATATCTAGTGGTGAGGGTTCTGAATTGCGCCCCCCCCCCCCCCCCCCCCCCCCCCCCCCCCTACCCAAGCGAGCAGTATAGCTACGGTGCCTGAGACAGGACAAGGAAGTCATCTATGAGATACAAGAGCTTGCCATTCAAGAAATTAGGTTTCTTTAGATAGATGTGTAAAGAAATTTTTTAAAAATTATGTAAAACCAAATGTCATTGTCATTACTTTTTCATTAATAAACAACAGCCACATGAAGAAATGAAGTGCTACATGATGTCTCATACTCCTGAAATAAAGGGTTGGCTCATCTGGACTAATATACCAAAGTAAATGAAGAAATTCTCAAACACTATCACATTTAGTGCATCAAGTATGACCACTGACAGATACCAGGACAATGTAAGCCTCACTGTTTCGGCACCACAGTCCATTATAAACCACATAATACATGAAGTTTACAAAGGCATTGGCTGGTGAGGATCAAGGCTCCTCTCAGTTTGCTTAATTATATCTGCAAATATTACCAAAATGTATTTTTTAATTTTTTGAAATACTACAGAAACACTAAGTAGTACTGACAGCCATAATTTCAGCTTGTGGTAAAACGGTGCAACATTTTAATGGGCATCTAGCATGTGAAAGTACAAATTACATATTTGTGTGCACAGTGGCGAAGCAATATCCAATAAGTTTATTGAATGAAAATTTGGAAAGTATTTTTTATTGGTCACTTGATAGGCACACGGTCTTATTATATATCACCGTTAGCAGTAAAAAGAAATACATGTTTTCCACCAGGGCAGTAAAACATGTAAAAAGTTTAGCTGCTTATCTGAGCTTCCCTGCTGTTACCGTTTCATTACCAATAATATTCATCAGCTGTTTGTCTCAGGAAGGTAATGGCGCATTTTTGTCCACATAACAAAGCCAAAACAGAGGCTGGAGAAGAACTACATGAAGTTACAATCCAATTACATATTTTTTCTACCAGCGCAGTAAAGGTTAAGATGGCTGATCTGAGCTTCGATGCTGGAAGCTGCCGTTTTATTGCCAATTAGCGATCAGCTGATTCTCACCAACATAACATACAAAGCCAAAAACAGAGCGCTGGAGAGAGAGAGAGAGTCACTACATGAAATTAATCCAACTAACATAACGTCTGTGAAGATTCTCAGTCATCCAGGTCATAGTTATCCAATGGAAGTAAAAGTCAAAGGAACTGGACTTGGTTGAAGATACTGGAAGACTTCCTGGACTGCGCTTGTCAGGGAAAATAATTCCTTCCCAAAGAATACGGAGTCAAATAGATGTGTTGAATCATTTCTTTATGTAACGTGGCCATGGAGAGAACGCACGGATACTCTCCCGAACTCAGCATTTCCTCTCCTTAAGTACAGAACAAGTACAAAGCAAACAACAGCCAACAAATGGTAGATGAAGGATAAACAAATAGCAGAGTATTTAGCATACACTCAAAAACTCTTCCTGAGCTAAGAAAGGAAATGCAAATATATGTGGCATCAGATGTTTCTCTGTCTCTTGATTGGTCTATGTTAAATCTCTCACCTACATGCCAGCAGACGTTTATCGTAAATCAGACAACCCTTTGTTTAGGAATAAAAACCCTGTGACCAATGCTAATTTCTCACAAGTTAAATACAGTGAAATCCTAAAAATCAGCAACTTATAAATGTATTTCTCACACGCTGTACACATTGAAGAGGACTGGAGCCTGGAAATTGGTGTTAACAGAAAACCCACACACACAGACCAATACCTACTCCTCGATTCCCACCATCCACTGGAACACAAGCTAGGGTTCATGAGAACACTGCACCTCAGAGCGGAATACATACCAACAAGCGCCCAAGCCAGAGAGAAGGAACAAAACCACCTGAAGGGGGCACTTACAGCCTGTGGATACCCTAAATGGACCAAAAAAGATCCAAGAAGAACAAAACTACAGGGGAGGAGGAAAAGAAGGTCAAACGCAACAACATTGTGATTCCATACGTGTCTGAAGTATCAGAGAAACTCAGGAGGATTTTCGACAAACACAACATCCCTGTGTTTTTTAAACCCAAGAACACAAGACAGATACTGGTACACCCCAAAGACCGCACACCCAAACACAAGAAAAGCAAGTGTATGTGGTCCAATGCAGTGAGGAATGCATAGACTTGTATATTGGGGAGACTAAACAACCACTAAACAAACGCATGGCTCAACACAGAAGGGCCAACTCCTCAGGTCAAGACTCTGCAGTCTACTTACATCTGAAGGACAGAGGACACTCGTTTGAGGACCACCAGGTGCACATTTTAGACAGAGACCAAGTCCAGTTGCCCTTGACTTTAACCTCCGTTGGATAACTAACATAACACCACAAGCCAAAGCACAGAGCCGGAGAATAAACCAATCCAACTAACAATAAATGTTTTTCTACCAGTCAGTAAAAGTTTAGCTGGCTGATGCTTCCATGCTCTAAGCTAACGTTATGGTTTTATTGTCAATTAACATTACTGATCAGCTGATTGTCTCGCTAAGTAACCAAACCACAGCCTGGAGAAGTAGGCGCCATGAAATTAATCCATATTTCACACCACTGACAGGGGAAACATGGCTCTCTGTGATTATGGCCAGCTTCTAGCTAAAGCTATCAGACAACAGTATTCATTTACATTGCTAAAGTCTGACAAACAAATTTAATTACCTGTCCAGCAGAAAACAGACAACTTCAGCACCGCTTTGAAAACATCTGTCTCACATTAACATTATAGCCTTCCATATATATTGTATCCTTATATTGTATTTCTGTCTGCACTGATGGAAGGCAGATTTGCTTGGTGTTGATTTCAATGGTGGGACTCGAGATGCAGCAGTGCAGTGGCATCCATTAACATCACACAGTTGCTTTGTTAGAGATATCCCTAAGAGCGGAGGTGGGGGGAGACTGACAAGGCAAACTTTTGGTGACCTTGCTGGCCTTATCCGTCTCATCAGCTCAGGCAGGAGAATGTTCTCTCTTTTGTCGTCCGTCCGTTATCAGCAAGGTTGATGTTACAGAATGTGATTGGTCGGGTTGGAGGCAGACAAGACAGACGGCAGTGACTGGTGGGTGAATTTATTTCTGAAGCATATTATTATTGAAAGGACTGTAATAAGAACAGCCAATCATTTCATTCGGTCCTGGATGATTGGCTGGCCTACCTGTGCGTGCACTCATTGTGTGTGAAAATATGTTTTCGGGGAGTGTCTTTGGAGGGAGGCCTGAATGAAGGGGGTGGGATTTTTTCAGTTGGATACTTTAAAAATCTAGCTGTCTCTTGCTTCTCAATGTTGCCTACCCCAGCTTAAATGCCAGCATGAACTAGCACTTCCATTTTATCAGTGAATCCCAAAAGGGTGAGGCAGGGAAGAGGGGAAAGTGATGAGAGCAGGAATTAGGAGAAGATTAGGTCCAAGATGTGGTTGTCAACACGCTAACATTGAAGCTGGGAAGTTTTATCTTTGTGCTTCAGAGGCTGTGTCTCAGGGTTCATCATCTTATCATCATCATCGTCTGGTCAGTGGGTGTCATAGACTGAACCAAAAATGGTGCATAAATACTTTAACTCCAGATCTGTTTGGGTGGAGGCCATCTGCACCCCCAGAACAGACTGAGGTAATCAATGTACTTGATGTCTATGAAGATTCTCAGTCATCCAGGTCATAGTTATCCAACGAAGGTTGAAATCAAGGGCAACTGGACTTGGTTGAACATCTTCAACCAAGTCCAGCTGCCCTTGATTTCAACCTTCGTTGGACAATGTACTTGATACCTTTCATGTACACCATGACACCACAGGTGTGCTGTGTGTGTGTGTGTGTGTGTGTGTGTGTGTGTGTGTGTGTGTGTTTTGAGTCCTAAGAGTCTGCTGAGCCTGTCGATCCCTCTGTTGACAATTGGTGGTTCACTAATAAAAAAACGGGGTTCCAGTTTGTCCAGACAATTAAACGCTTCAACGAAATCCTGCTTTAGCACTTCTGACTGGTGTCTGCAAATATCATTGGGGCCCACATGTAGACTAATTTGATTAATTTTAGGGTGTTTATTGATCAGTAAAGAAAATTTCTCTTTTATATCAGAGACCATAGCATTAAGGAAGCAATATGTTTTAAGTGTCTTACGTTTCTGATAACGGCAAATTCTGTGGTTGTAACGATGAGGGTAGCACAGTTGCGTGCTGCCATGAAGGAATAAGAGAAGAGGTTGACCTGAAGGTTATTGTTACTGAGGCAGAAACAGCATATCAGTGAATCTGGAGAGTGTGAAGGTTGCCCTTTGAAGGCTTGCAGAGAGTAAAGTGGGCAATTTAAGCCCAGATCTTCAGCCAGTTTTACTCTTGGTCTCTGTCACTCTCTATGTGTCTACTATTATCTGAGACGTTGGTTTTACCTCACAGTATGTGCGTAGTCTAATAATACATGAATGTTTTGACACTGACAAGTCTTTCATTTATTCATTTGTATTCACAGAGAGCAACAACGAGACAGTACTTATTTCAGGCAGTCACTCTTCTGTAGGTCCAGAGATCAAATCCCCCAAAAACAAGGATGGATAACTGTTTTGCGGTAGCTGCAACAACTGAAAACTGTAAAGCTCAAGTAAAAAATGTTCTTTGTTGGTGCTATAAGCAATCAGCATGCTAACATGCTCACAATAACATTTCTAACATGCTGTTCTTCTGCCGGTATGTTTATTGTGTTCACCATCTTAGTTTAGTGTGTTAGCATGCTAACATTTAGCAATCAGCACTAAATACAATGTACACTGAGGCTGATGGGATCATTAGTTGGGATTTTGACCTGCAAGTGTTGCTAGATGAAAAGTCAGGGATCACCACAATTAATACAATTCAATCTGAGGGGGACATGAATGTGCACGTAATTTCATGACAATCCATACAATAGTGTTGAGAAATTTCACTCAGAACAACAAATGTCAACCTCATGATGGCATTAGAGGAAAAGTCAGAGGATCAAAAAAGTCAGTAGGTTACATTGTCTGAGAACCATGTCTGTATGTACAAAATGTCACGGCAATCCATCCAAAACCTGTTGAGATATGTCTGACATTGCCATCTGTAAAGCCATGCTGTTAGTGTGGCTAAAATACAAACCTTACAATCAAGAGCGTCAATGTGGATCTTTATATTGAAGACACCAAAGCACACGACACTGTAATGCTTGAATAATTAATTTGAAGAAAAATTGGAATGGAATGGAATATGATTTACTGTCATAGTTTTAAATGCTATTGTACCTTTATATCAGCATAACATTTACTTAATATTGCCACTGTAGAAACACCAGACACTGTGCTGGATAAACCCATTTCTAACAATAAATATCTACCTAGAATTCTAGCATTCTTTCTGAGCATTGCTCACTTTGAATCAGAATAGGAAAACCTGACACACATCTTAATTCTTATTAAAAGGACTACAAATGCTGTTGAGAATGTACAAGGGGTCGTTGGGGTATTCACATGTCAGATATGCATTTTATAAATACCAGACATAGTGAGGAAATTTGTCTGTAGATCCTTTTTGTGCATGGGTTTACACCCTCTGATCTTATTGCCACTTTTTATGAGAGAGCACGCCTCAGGCTTACAGAACACCAAAGTGGGTTTAAGCTGATGTATTTATTCAATCAGTACTCAATAAAAGAGAGCAGTGTACAGCAGCTGTTAGGAAATGTGCTCAGATGGGATAAATGTTTAATAAATTGGGGTTCATGTAAAATCTTACCTGAATCTGCAGTGTTTGCACAGTGAAGTGCTCTGTCCCAGTTGTTTTGACATCTGGTTATTGTAAACTTGAAAATGAATCATCCTCAGCAAAACATAAATGTGGCATGAGCTACAACATGAACTTAATTAATTACAATATTAACGTGATTGCCAGCAAGCAACTAGATCCTGACTAAAAGAGTGGATGTAGACGTCTCTATTGAACCTGTAACCTGTACTTCACTGCAACAAAGTGAAAAGTTAAACCATTGGTGGTCAGCAAAGGTAAGAGCTACTGGTGTGTTACAAGTTACTCCTTAAGGAACGGTCATGTATATATTTTTGGAATGTATTGACAAACAACCTGGTTTATTAATGTACTATGACTTGTTGGGAACATCATACAGAATGCTTACGTTATTTAGACAGTTGAATTTATTTATTCTCACAAAAATGGTAAAGTTTGCAGTATAGTTTATAGGGTACAGGAAACACAAGTCCAGACAGAGCAGCTTAGAAATCATTTCACTTGAACCAATTATGACAATTCAATAGAGATCAGATGATCCTGTATCTTCATTTGAACTGCCCTCATGCTTCTATGAATAAATACCATTCAGAGTGAATATAAGGGACTGTATATCATTTTCAAAGGAAGATTTTTCACTAAATCCTCCACTTTCTTCCCTGAGTCCAACTGTAGAACCTGGGTGTCTGTCAGCTCTGCCTTCTCTAGGACTCAGATGGGACTGAAACTCTCCATGAACCCTCATGAATTATTCATCAGCACATATAATGTTGGCAAATTATTTTATATAGTGGGGAAAGATTCATCTTAGGAGCAGAATTGGGTAGGGAGAAGCTAATGTGTTTATTATGCCAAGATAATGGCATGAAATAGAGGCCAGGGGTGGAGAATTTAGAGGAGTGTTTATACTTTATATTCATTGGAGGGTACCATCTGAATGCCTCGTGGTCACATGATGGCAGATGTCTTTTGAATACAATTTGTGTGCATCTGTGTGCATCTGTGTGCGTCTGTGTGCGTATACATGTGCACATGTATACACATGCAGTCAATCCTCCGCAGATGTTTCAGATGGTATGTGTGTGCACATCTTTATCTGTGCGCAAGTGCAGTGTGTGTTTATGTAATCTATAGATTTGCCTAGTTGAGGTTTCAGTCCACATGCAATGTTGTCTGCTTTTATGGCTGTTGTTGAGAATAGAATTCAATAAACATTACCCAGGCACTCTCTGAGTGGCAGAAAACACCATTAGAGGGAGAAAGACGGTTGCTCTATAACTGCTGTTTGCTTAGCTGAGAAAGGCAGACATCCTTCCTCACAAAGCTAATATCGGTGCTGTAATGGCATTGCACTATGAAGAAGATAAGCTGCATTTGTGGCTGACTGTTGTGTTGAGAGACAGGAACTCCATACAGACATGTCAGGACCATCAGCAGAGAGATGGGATCTCGCAGTTCAGCGGTCTGGAAATTTTGTATTTATTTATTTTTGAATGCACTTTTTTACACCTTTTTGATTGATACTTTCATTTGATCTAAGCTTGACAGTCCCATCACCGTTTCTGTGACCAGACTGAGGGACTACTGCATGTTAAGACTATTCATGAGGTTCCTTTTTTTGCATCCAAAAAATGTACTTTTGTCTTATTTAAGTGAAGGATGTTTGGATTTCCAGCACATCCTTCACTATAATTCTCAATTGCTGAATACAGGACATTTTGAGATGATAATATATTCATATTGTGCTACAAGGATGTGTCTCTTCCGTGCCTTTCATAAATTGGGGTCAGGTGATATCTGTCACAGCAGAGAATGTGCTTAGTGCTGACAAAGTCATGTTGACATTTTTGGAGAGGAAAGCACAAAAATAAAATAAAAATAGTCTCCCAGGAGGCAAGGCGGAGAAGAAATTAAATTGCCTCTCCACAGTTCTTGTTAAGAATGAAAACCAATCAGCCAGACCTCAATTCACACTCACAGCTCCACAAAGATTGTGAGGAATATTGATATTAGTATTAACAAATGCACTGTCCTTTTGGGGTCTGACGCTATGGGGTCACTTGCAACTGTACTGATAAGATGTAGTTTTCTCATTGACAAAAGAGTTTAAACTTGATGGATTCATGGGTATTTTACAAAATTTGGATATTAGCCATACTTAACAGGCAAATGAGTATTGTGAAACCGAATAAATACAAATCCCTGCGCTGAAGTTTAAAACATCAGTATTCTTCAAATTTGTGAATTTAATGTCAAAAGTAACCAGATCCTCTGTAAACCAAGAAATGCCCTAATTGCAAAGCTTTGGGTGGATTGTTCTCATTGAAATAGCTGTGATGAGTCTCATTTCAGAAAGAACAAAACTGCCAGCATGTTTAACTATATCCCCAATGGTGAGCTTTGTGCTTTTGTTTGGCCTAATTTGGGAGTTCTCAGGCTTATTTCCCCATGAAATCCCTTCCAGTAACATGAGCACACATTCAAAGCAGTAAGAAGGGGAAATAATGAAGTGTATGGACAAAAAGCCAGTCAGGGGGCTTCAGAATGTGGCATTAGTAGTGGTTATCACAGTTAATTTCACAGTGATCAGTTCAGAGAAAATTCCGCATGACTTAAATTGCATGATGGTCAATATTTGGCTCATTACCGTAGGTCATTACTGTGCATTGTGTGGAGGGCAGAAAGTTGGTTTACAGACGAGAACAACAAGCTAGTGTAAGCAATTCTGCTTGTAATGTATTAGTTGGAGCTTAACAGCCTATTTTACAAAAAGGTAATATGGAATTACTTTAAACTGAATAACATAAGCACAATTGGGAAGAGTCAGTGATAAGAGGATCTTACTGAAGTGAAAAGGCATGACATTTAAATTGAAAATGTATTTGTCTAGGGGAGTTATTTTTAATCCATTAAAAATAGGATGGTCACAGCACAACTGCTGCCAAAGAACTTTTAACTTTAAAGAGACCGTTCAGGTTTTTTGACATGGAGTTGTATGAGTATCTATCCATAGTCAGTGTATTACCTACTGTAGATGCAATACAATAGGCACACCCTCAGCTTGAAGAAAGCAGACAGGAGTGTGGACGGCAGCAAAACACATTTTAGGAACCTCAAAAAAATCTACATCAGTTTAAGTGTACACTATATTTAGTACGCAAAACTGAAGCAGTCCATACCAGACATCACTGATCAAAAATGTAATTTTACTTTCCAGAATGCGGGAGCTGCTGCCTTGATTTGTTAGTTTGTTTGTTATTGTGTGACATTGGTGTTTTTTGGATCCAAATTAACATTGGTTTGGATCCAAACTAGGTGCTGCGGATCAAGGCAGCAATAGGTCAGCAACTCTTGTGTTCTGTGAGGTAAAATTATATTTTTTGTCAAAGATGTCTGGTAGCCAAACTTGCCAACCCTCCAAATTTTCCCGGGAGACTCCCCTTTTTCATTGCCCTCTCCCAGTTTCTTGCCGGAGTCACAGTTCTCCAATATTTCTCCTTACTTATGACAAACTTTTTGTCCTTTTCTATTACCACAACGTGTTTCTGGCACTGTACAGCATGAATAAGCCCTACTACTCTCTCTCTCTCTGTCTCTGCTGTTACCCGGACAACAATACAGATACACCAAATGCCGTTTCCTAGCGTGCACGTGACGAGAGCAACAAAATTGTTTTGTTGGTCACTCACAGAAATTTAATCCTTTTAAGTCTACAGCCATGCCAGCAGCTCTGTGAGGCTGTACTTAGACACAGAGGATACTTTCAGCTAATACCAGATCAGTATGCTAACATGCTCACGGTGACAATGGTAACCTGCTTAAGCATTAATATTCACCACAACTGAGGCTTGTGAGAACTTCATTAGTTTGCAGGTTTTTGGTCATGAACCAAAATATTAGGCAAACACAAATTTAAACCTGCTGATGTCACTAGTTAAAAACTTTTAATAATGTAGGGACCTTAAATATCTATACTAACTTTCATGGCAGTCCATCCAGTAATTGTCTAAAAGCATACACATTTGTAATATAGCTGAACAAGTCACTCAAACACAGTCCTCAGTGGGAGTTGCTGCTCGTCTTGAGTTGATGGGAATCCAACCTGGACATTGTGTGAGACCTGAAGGTTTGCGCAGCAGTTTGTACACAAATCTCATCATCATGCTCATTTTGTGGTAAGGAAGGCAAACTCCAGGCAGAAACAGTTGTTTACTGAATAATAATAGAGATGTTATGTTGCTCTTGTTAACTGCTGTACTAGCTAAGGGGAGATGGTGGGGATAATCCATTTTCTGGTTTGGTCTGATTTCAAAAACATTACAACAAACAACAAGCTTGAAGTAATTCTTTAAGCTCAAGACTTCGGTTTACAGCTCTGCATAACACACCATAAAGAACCACATTGCAATGTGAAAATCTCTTTTCCTCTTTTGTCAAGCTAATATAGCTCCCTCACTTAACCTGGCAAACACAAGTGCACAAGTCGTTTTGAGATAACAGTGCTCAACATGCTGCAAGGACTTCAGTGAAAGTATAGATCCCTCAGGTACTCTGCATGATCCCAGATTGGGTAACGATGGGATCTAGGAGTAAGAAGGTAGGAGGGGGTGAGGTGTGCAGGTTGGGGGAGCTCATATCTTCCCACAGATCAAGCAACTTAAACGAGTTCTGAACCAGAGCGCTTGTCAATCATAATTGATCTTGAGTAGCGGGGGTGGTGGGAGATGAGGATGAAGACATGCAGAGAGCGAGACAGAGAAGAGAGGCAGAGAGCGAGCATCTTCCCTGGAGGCTACAAGCACCTTTTAAGAAGCCGAGGCCCTGAGGACTCCTACGCCCTTTCTCCGCTTCAAGATCAAACCCATTTCTCCTCCATCTCTTTAGCCTCCCCACATCTTCTTTATCAAAATTCCTCTTCATTATAATCAGTAGACAAAGAACCTCTTAACAGCAGGAAATAAAAGTCAAGCATTAAGAAACATATGGACAGAATTCTATTCAAAATTAATTCTGAAGTCACAGGGGGGCACGGTGGAAAATAAAGAATAGACACTGGCAGACGAGAGAATGTTTTGTACAAATGCATGAGCAACTGCTATTGTTAAGCTGAAGTCTGGTGAAAAATGTGTATTATCATAGATCTTCCATTGTAATTATCTTTTAGAAAATCTCTGTCAATTAACATTTTATGACCGTTATGGTGTGTGGTGTATTCTTTTGCTCTGTTAGGCCTTTCCAGTGTATTCCACAACTGTCAAGCAATTTGAAATATAATGTAATACTGTTAGATCACATGTCTTCTATAGTAGGGACACCATTAAGCAAAGATGAGAGTGATTAGATGGAATGAGAGTCTTACAGAAATTACTTCCTCTTACTCATATGCTCCCATTACTTCGCTACCTTTTTAAAGTGCATACATTCGCTTCTAATAATATGTCTAATAGGGCAAGAATACAGTAAAAACAATTCTAATGCATTTAGTTGTTATGCTCATGCAGCTCCTCTCCTTCTTCTAAGACTTCATTGAGTGTTTGTGATTCTGTATGTATCTTGACATAGCCATTGTGCAGTTTCAGTTTTGGGCTTTTTTTCATGGTTTAGGAATGGAATAGTCTGAAATTTGGGAAATATGCTTTCTTTTCAAGAGTTAGATGAGAAGATTGATACCACTCTGTCGTGTGTCCGTTAAAGATGAGACTACAGCCGGCAGACACTTAGCTTAGCATAAAAACTGGAAACCTCACAATGACAAGACCCTAGGAAGTTACTGATCCCGGCCATGTCATAGTCCACCACATAATTCTTTGTGAAACTAAAACTTTTTACGCTTTTTGTATAGATTAACAAAAAGAGATATCACATGATAATCAGTGAGCTTTAGATGTGTTAGTAGGCATGTTTTGTTACAAAAGTCTAACTAGCTGGACACCTATGAGAGAGGTATCAACCTTCTCACCTAACTCTGCAAAAAAGCAAATAAGTCCCAAAATGTCAAACTATTCCTTTAAGGGAAGCCTATTTTAGACAACAGTGTTTCATCATGACAGTCCCCCATTCACAAAGCCAGGGTCGTAAAGAAATGTTTTTCCCCTGTTCAGTGGGGAATAGTGTTGTCACGATACCAAAATTATTACTTTGATACGATACCTGCCTAAATATCTCGATACGGATACTAAAACGTTACTGCGGCTAAAATCTAAAACATCAGAATAAGTAATGGAATAATATAAGACACAACAAACAACTTAAAATTCAGGTTTTTTATTAATAAAAAAAAAATAAACCAACATATCTACTGTAAACAACTTTATAACACAGTCCATTCTAATTAATTGTAATTTTTAAATCAAATTTGACTAGGCTAAATAGAAAACTAGAAAATGCACTCAGTAGACCTCCACTTACAGAGTCATGTGTGTTCAGGCTACTTTAGTGCATTACTGTACTGTGCAGACTAATAATCCTGGGTTTGGGCTTCATCATTATGGCTACCAAGTGACAGACTTAAAGTTAGTGTCATTTATTTTTATTATTTTCATGCGAAAGTTCTGATTAATAATTGGATTACTGTAAATAAGTAGATCAATGTCATTGTTATTAAAGCTTTTACATGGTATGCAGTAATCTGATGTCCCCAATACTTGATTGTATGGGATTGTTTTGGTAGTTAACTTTATATTTGCAACCAGATATTACTTATAAAACAGCCTTATGACTCAATACATCTCCTTGGCAGAGGTCTGCACTCTACTGAGAGCATCTATTAATAGAAATAATTGACAAGAATGTACATGCCATGATCACCATTACCAGTATTGTTTTGAGCATAAATGTATCACATACTGCTGTTGTTGATCTGCATACTGCCTGATTTTTAGCAGCTCACAATTTAAGGTAAAGTTAACATTAGTGTGAATGTTGTGTTTGCATATAGAGATGTTTGCCACAAGGTAAAAAAGCTAAAGCCAATTTAAACCGTTAACATTCCCCTCAATTTCCTCGTCAAACTCTGATGCTAAAATGTTTGCCGTCACACTTCAAATCACACTTGTTTAACTTATTGAGGCCATGTAATTATGTTATCATATTCACTAACCTGTGTATCCCTCCCCCGCTCCACCCTCTTGTCCAAATATGGTAATTTCTAGTTCTAAAAAAACAAGATGGTGACAGCCAAAGTCAAGGCTTCAAAACGGTAGTCCACAAAACAATGGGTGACGTCACAGTGGCTATGTCCACTTCTTTTCTAGTATATAGGTTAACTGGAAACAGGCTGAAACATTAAGAGACTTCATCGCACTGATGCAAAAATCCAAGATTAACATAAAATAGTGAGTTCATTTGCTTATCGCCTGCTATGGCCTTACAAAGCAAATGATATTAACGAGACGGCAACCTACCATCAACTTAAAGAATGTTTAGCCATTCTGGATAAGATCTGTTTTTTGTTTAGACAGAAAGCTTGCCTCCTTCTTTTATATAATTACAAACCGCAGTTTCTGGGCAGGTATGTTAATGAAAATATGCAACTTTAACAATACCTTCATTGGATGCAGCTGTTTACTTTCATTTCACAGTTGTTTTAATTCCACAAATCCTTTAAAAAACAGCTGTGTGTCCAAATTGTATCCTGGTTACGCTGATTCAACATTTGCAATTTAAAAGCATGTTGAACTGTATTTTCTTTTATCTTTATCTCTCACAAGATCCAATTGTATTCAGAATGTTGTTTTGCTGTTAATCAGGGTGAGAGATAAACTCAAGGCAAATGCGGGTTAAGTCTGGCATTGGCTGAAGTTTATTTACCTCACAGCCACTTTGGCAGGTATCCAGCGATGGTTTGGTTATTTTTAATCCAGAAGGTCAAACATTGCTCATGAATTTGGGAATCTGGAAGCCTTTGAGGCCTGTGAGCAAAATATTTTAATTTCGTGCCTGATGTGAATGTTCATATATTTGTGCAGATGAGTCATGGAACGTTCAAGTTGAGTTACTTTGAGGAAAAGTGCACCAGGAAATAAGACTAAGCAGTACAAAGACATGCTGGTCAGTTGCCAGAGAGCCACACAGTGAAGTCCATTTCATTTTTTGCACCCCTCAGCTGCCCCTCACACTCCCCCAAATTAAATGACCACTGGCATGGATCACGGAGGATGTCTTTTGTGAAAGAGTAATACTGTTGCAGCATAAATAGTGTCAGCCCCTCCCCAGTCTCTCCTCCTGGTTAATTTCCTTGGAGCCTGCAGGGCCAGCCGGTAGGGGGATTTGACAGAGGACTTCTGACAATCCTGAGGAGAGCTGACACCGAGAGCGCCAGTCTCTCCGTCGCTTGCGGCCAGATTGGAAGATGCTCAGCATGCAGAGAGCAGATGAGACAAAACAGAGGAGCCAGGAGGGCTGTTTGTGCAGAGCTGGCTAAGCCTGACATGTCTGAAAGGGACACTGTGAGCTCACACTGCCACACAGAGGCTGTAACTCAAAGATCAGCCCACAACTAAACCTTTGGTCACTCATTTCCATGTCATGCAGAAATTAGATACCTAATAATTAAACAGCTAAATGGATCATATGCAAGCAGAGACACCATACAGCCAAGATGAATAGTGATTTCAGTTTAATGCAGGTCTGCAGAAATGACTGTCACCTTTATCTGATATCAAAGGTGATATAAGTGCGTAACTTAGCTTTTAATGGATCCCCATTTGAAATGCAGCATCAAATAGGCAGCCTGCAGCTTGCATATTTCAGTCAAGTCTTTTAAAACCTTTCACAGCAGAATTTACATTTAAATTTCAATAATAAGCAAGTTCACACTTTCAAAGGGAAAGTCTGAGGCCAAATTCATGTCTAGCTCTTTTCTCTACTCTATCCACAATTCTGTCATTTTAGTATAAATGGGATGGAGGAATACGCACACAGCCATTTGGCCCTATCAATGTCAAATCACAGCCAAGTATTCCTGAGTCATGGGAATACAAGTCAGAGTTTGGTACAGACAAAAGTATAGAACAGGTAGAAGAATAGACACAGACAACGTCAGACAACAGCATCAGGAGATAGTGAGGGTCTGCGGGCAAAAAGAGGAAAACATGTCACTCAAGTTGTTTCAATCTGTTGAATTTTTTGTGCTGTGTTAAAGCTTGGCAGATCACAATCTACATGTAATATAAAGTGCTGTTTTGATTCCTGCAAAGAAAAGAAAGAAAGAGAAAAATCTTGACAATTATTCAAAGGAATATTTCTCTTTGTAACATAGTTGCAATCTGTATTCAGTGTAAATGCATTAGAAGATGGATAAAGAAAGACCTTGATCTGCCAAGCAGTCATGAAACTACAGTCGTTATAGCCCAAGCTAAGCACAACTTTATCATAAACCTACCCAGTGTCTTTAAGCACTCAGAAGCCGAACACTGCGCTTGGAAGGAGATGGAAGTCTGAATGAGCTTTCCATTCAGACTGAGTAAATAACACAACACAGGAAGCATCAGAGCCAAGTGTGTAAGATATTGCTGCAATGGTAAGGGCATATGGTCACTGAGAGAATCTAGGAATAATTAGTAGAAGTTAATGGACCAAATCAGTAATTTAGCATATTTTGCCCCATTTACTACAGATAATGTATACTTCATATTAGTGCTAACCATTTCCTAAACCATGCTGTAGTGTTTAAGTATTTTTTACCTTATAAAAAAAACCTTACCTAATCAATAGCAACTTTTGAAACTTGTTTTAACTATATCCATCACTGTCTGCATTAATTTATCACATTATCATGAGATAACACACACTTCCAGTATGTGTCAACCTGCTGTACACTGTTATTTCCCATATATGGGGCCATTGTGACAATGGGTTGTGCTAACTTCACGCCATTGTAGAGAATCTGGGAAATGAGGACACAAAACAAGCTGCACAAGCCTACAGCTTTCCAGATAAACATTGTTATGACCCTGGGGTCATATTTGCTATTTGTTTTCTCTCACCCTCCACTTTCAGCTGTTGTCCTCCCTTAGAGTTGGGATGACAGCAGCCATTTTAAACCCCAGCGGGCAAGAACTCTCTCTCTTCACTCTGCCGTTCCCAACCAAAGACAGTATATTACTGGACGAAGTCACCCTGCGGATTTGAATGGAGAGCAGTGAAGCCAGTTTTGGTCCTATGAAATACTACTACAGGGCTACTTCCTGTTGGCACCAGCGTCTACTGCCCATGATTGCGAATAAGCGTGGTTTACTGACGTAGAGCAACGGCAGAAACACCGTAATGCTGGTAGCTGGTAGTGGTAGTGGTTTTGACGTCATTTTTGGGCCTACATGGAACCCTCCATGCAGACTTTGGTTGGCTTCACGGTTCGATCTCTCTCTTACCCCCTTGTTCCCAACATGTGCTAGTGCTGCCTGTGTATTGTATGTATCAGTCTTTGTGAGTAGAGAAACAGCAGCTTAGTGATTCTGAATATTTGATGTGACAACCTTGTTTTGCTGGCCTTAGCCATTGTTTGGTGTAAATAGTCTCCCTTTGTTGTAGTTAGAAATGTGTATATATTGTCCATACAATTAGCAGTACAAGTAAGAGTGAGAAGCCCTTTTCTCTTGTTTTTGGTAATAGAAGTCTAGGTTAGTGCATTAATTTCTATACATTTTGTTTTTGCTTAGGGAAGTTTTAGGTTTTGTATTTTTGGGCACTGCTCAACTCTGAGTAATATAAACCTGCTAATTTGTAAATTCCATTTGTTGTTGCTTGCTTGCTTGGCTTGCTTGGGAGTGGGAGGATTGGGGAGCCACACGATATGTTGCGCCCAGGTTGCCCTTAGACCTTGAACGCAACAACATGATTTTTATATGAATCACTGTTGTCTCTGAGTCCAGCTGAAAGTAAACCCAGTCAACAGAGCATTACCAGGGTGCTACTTTGTAACTGCATCTACAATTTGATGCTTTTGTCTCCCAGCTAATATTACCTTTGTAACTTTAGATCTTGGGCAGTATAAGAACATTGTAGCAAAACCTGCAGTCCTCCCATTCATTTGAAAGGAGTAACTGTGTTTATGCTGTGGCGGTTTAGGAGATGGCGGGGGGAGGAAAAACGCAGCGGTGACAAATTGAAACGGAATCAACTTTTGGAGAAGTGCAACCCGACGTCTGTCACGCTGCTGTAGCCAGTCACATAAGCCAGCGATCAGACCAGTCAAACTGCTCCAGTCAGCCTGGAATATTGCTGAAGCAGCAGTGGTTGAGCAAGCTAGACAGAGAATCTGAAATAAAACATTTTCTGATTCTTTCACAGTGGTTACCTTTTAAAGCACAAATAAACCCAACCCTTTGCAAATTGCCGCACAACCTTGCTAATAGCCAAAGTGTGAATACAGAGTTTGTGGTTCAAGGAAATTGTATAACCAGTAGTGTTTATTGCTGGTGGGTCACACATATTGCAATTATTCACATAAAGCAATTTAAAGGCACTGTGGGAACTTGAGATCAACAAAGATTCTTGTTCGATTTCAATAATAGCTTTATTTGTTTAGCACTTTTAATACATTTAACAAAGTGTTTTACAACAATCAATGTAAAACATTAGTCAAATAAAAATTGGTACCATGTGGTGGTTTACAACAATATACACTATATTTTAGCTACACCTGTTCAATTGCTTGTTAACACAAATAGCTAATCAGTCAAGCACATGGCAGCAGCTCAATGCATTTAGACATGTAGACGTGGTCAAGACAACATGCTGAAGTTCAAACTGAGCATCAGAATGGGGAAGAAAGGGGATTTAAGTGACTTTGAATGTGGCATGGTTGTTGGTACCAGACGGGCTGGTCTGAGTATTTCAGAAACTGCTGATCTGCTGAGATTTTCGATTTCAATTTTATTTATATAGCGCCAAATCCCCAAAACAGTTATCTCAGAGCGCTTTTCATGCAGGTCTAGACTGTACTTTGTGATGTTATTTACAGAAGCCCAACAATTCCCACCAAGAGCAAGCACTAGGCGACAGAGGCAAGGAAAGACTTCCTTTTAAGAGGCAGAAACCTGGGTGGGCGGCCGTCTGCCTCGACTGGTTGGGGGGATGTGTGTGTGTGTGTGTGTGTGTGTGTGTGTGGATGTGAGTGTGTGAGAGAGAGAGAGAGACTACACAATATACACACATAGAGGTACAGACAGGAAAGGTAATGTAGGTACAGACTGAATGAATAACGGTACAGATATTTATAGTAGTGTTAATGATAATAATCAAAATGTTAAAGATAATAATGATAATAATAGGACTAGTAACAATAGTTGTAGCAGAGGGTGTAGAGCAGGAACACGGGGGCAGCAGGTGACTCACAACCACAGATACAGACTCCACAGCTCCAGAGCCAGAAACACCTGCAGGAAGTGATAGAAGAGAGGAGAGGGACGAGAAAGCACAAGACTACGGGAAAGGGAAGAAGTAGAGTTAGTAACATGCATTAATGGGATGAGGTTGCATACAGAGGGAGAGGAAGTAGAGGAGAGAGGAGCTCAGTGCATCATAGGAAATCCCCCGGCAGTCTGGGCCTATAGCAGCATAACTAAGGGATGGTTCAGGACTCACCTGAGCCAGCCCTAACTATAAGCTTTATCAAAGAGGAAAGTCTTAAGCCTACTCTTAAATGTGGAGATGGTGTCTGCCTCCTGAACCCAAACTGGAACCTGGTTCCACAGGAGAGGAGCTTGATAGCTGAACGCTCTGGCTCCCATTCTACTTTTGGAGACTCTAGGAACCACAAGTAACCCTGCATTCTGGGAGCGCAGAGCTCTGGTGGGGTAGTAAGGTACTATGAGCTCTTTAAGATAAGATGGTGCCTGACCATTAAGAGCTTTGTAGGTGAAAAGAATGATTTTAAATTATATTCTGGATTTTACTGGAAGCCAATGCAGAGAAGCTAAGACAGGAGAAATGTCATTTTTCCCACACAACCATCTCTAGGGTTTAAAGGGAATGGTCTGAAAAAGAGAAAATATCCAGTTAGCGGCAGTTGTGTGGTTGTTGATGTCAGAGGTGCATTCGAGATAACAGAAAGGCAACAGTAACTCAAATACCCACGCACAACATGTCGAACCTTGAAGCAGATGGGCTACAGCAGCAGAAGACCACACCGGGTGCCACTCCTGTCAGCTAAGAACGGGAAACTGAGGCTACAATTCGCACAGGTTCACCAAAATTGGACAATAGAAAGATTGGACAAATGTAGCCCCGTCTCATGAGTCTCAATTTCGGCTGCGACATTCAGATTGTAAGGTCAGAATTTGGTGGAAACAACATGAAAGCATGGATCTATCCTGCCTTGTATCAACGGGTCTGGGTGGTGATAGTGTAATGGTGTGGGGTATATTTTCTTGGCGCACTTTGGGACCCTTAGAACCAATTGAGCATTGTTTAAATGCGACTGCCTACCTATCTCCTGATGGCTACTTCCAGCAGGATAATGCATCATGTCACAAAGCTCAAATCATCTCAAGCTGGTTTCTTGTGAGTTCAATGTACTCCAATGGCCTCCACATTCACCAGATCTCAATCCAGTAGAGCACCTTTGGGATGTGGTGGAACAGAAGATTTTCATCATTTGCAGTCGACAAATCTGCAGCAACTGCGTGATGCTGTCAGGTCAATAGTGGTGAGAACTGAACCTCATTAGAATACATTACATTAACTGTGATCATTTCTAGTGAATTTAATTTAATTCAAGTTAAACTACTCCTCGTTTTGTCAGGAACTTCCAGTATGCCCCTCCAGGGTCCCTCCTGGGGGTCCCTAGATTCCATTTTGGGAACTGCTGTTCTACCTGTACAATAACACTTTCACCTAATTTCCTCCCTCCTCTCAGGTTATCTGTGACAATCAATTATTCATATTCTAACCTAATTACAAGCTGAGGTTGTTTCACATTCAAATAGCAGTTAGTGTTGGTAACAGCTCCCATGAGGTCGTGAAGATGTTACTCTGTCTCTCTCCTTTTCCCTGTTCTGATTCTGTATATTCACACCTGGCTGCCAAAGTGAGGGAGCTGGAAAGATAGCCAAATAATGATGTGTGGGAGTGAAAATGTGTCCAGGGCAGCCCTGGCCGCTGTTCCTTCGACTAATGGTGGCAATGTCCAGCCTCTGATTAATTAAACATCCCTTGGGGTCGGGGAGTCATGGAAGGCGATGTAATTTATCATCTGGCTCATGCGTAATGGAGTGTGGCCTACTGCAGTGTCTCTCATTAAGAGTGATAAACTCAGCTGTTGCATCCAAGGCCTCTCCACAACTCAGTGAGGCCAGGAAAGGCAAGGCATAGGGACAGGTCTTCTCAAAGAACTACTGCTATTTGCTCCTGGATTATAGCGAGTGTAACTGCAATTGCCAGGCTTTAACCTTGAAATGAAATTAATTGAACAATGCCAGCTTTTGCCTACTTCAAGGACTCACAATATAGTCTGGAAATGGCCACTGGAGGCAAAACATTCCCCAGTAACATTCAAAGGCATATGTGAAGCAACTAAATCCCCATTAGAAACCATTTGAGACTTTTGCTATACTGCGATACTTTGCTTTCTGATATGATTTGGCTTCTTTGAAAGCCTTAAGCCTAATTTGGACATGTCATTTCTAGATGTATGAACTGTCAATTACCCATAGCCTTAGAAAATAAGAAATATTACTGTAAACCTCTTCATTTTCTGGAGATAAATTACTTATCTGCAATAAACCTAAACCTGAAATAACTTATACTCCAACATATGAATTAAATTTTGAGTTGATTTGGTGAACTTGTTGGTGTGCATTGCCTCTTTAAACATCCAGCAGATACAGAGCAACATTAGCATTAATTTAAAGCGTTTCTGGCCACCTGGCAAATGTGAGTCCACCTCTGGATTTTCTAGCTGCTAAATGTTCTGCTATGTTAACCAGCTAGCCACCAACTTTGTTGGTCTGCTGTTCAGTGCTGAGCAGGTAGTGTATAGTGAGCTTTTAGGGCTTTTTCAATGTAAACGCTAAGACAGTCAATGAAGACAGGAAAGTTGTAGGCCATAAAAATGAAACAATTAGCTGAAAGATAATTCCATGGAGCTGAGAGGAGCTGTAGAAGTGGCTGAGTCGGCTAAATAAAGATAACACACAGCTAACACAAAACACATACAGCACAGGCAGATGTCATTTTAGAAGGGATTGCAACACAACACAAATGCACCTTTTCAGCATCTGGCTAACGCGACTGAACAGAAAAGCCATATGCAGCCAAGAAGCAAGATGCCTATCCAGTTCCAACATGCATATTATGGGTTTTGAAAATTCACATATCAATGTACTGACTGCCAGATCTTTCATTTATAGATAATAAATGTTACTAATGGGCATTCAACCTAATACAGCCAACCTTTGAGCCTCATTTTCAATAAGGTGAATACATTTTTGTGTCTACACCCTGTATATAGGTGTTTCAGAAAATTGTCTCTCTCTATCGCTTATGTCCGGCTAAGCAGCTGTAAGCAAGTCCACAGCCACAATTAGTCATCTTCCTCAGAGACAGAGATTTACAGACACCAACGATGCTGCCTTGTATGGGGACACCAGGAAAATCCATCAGTGCACTAAAATAGAGCTCAGCAACAGTCATATGATGTTGTTGTGTTTTGTACTTTGCCAAACTTTTTCTATCTATTCTAACATAATGTAAACTTATACTTCAGAAGAGACAAAGTGATGGACTGGGAATAATATGATGCAACTATTACAGTGGAAGAGACTATGAAATCTCTTTCATCTTAGTGTAATGATGCTATGTGAGATAACCTCACCCTGGATGGTTTTATCTGATTCATCTGTAATATGGATTATTTGAAGAGGTCATATTATGCTTTTTGGCTTTTCCCCTCTCCTTTATTGAGTTAAATACCTGTTTTATGCATGTAATAGGTTTGGCAAAGTGAAAAAGCCCTCTGTCCAACTCCAAAAGGAGTTCCCCTCTCCCACAGAAAACACTGCTCTAAACTGCCTGAAAACAGCTCGTTTATAGCCTTTTCTTCCCATTTCTTGTGACTTCACAAGAAAATATGAGTCATAATGCTCTCATAGCGGGCCGGCTAGTCAAACACGCCTTCAAAAACACACTGATCTGCAGCACACGTTGACAAGATATCTGCATGCAGCCTTCCCTCTCCCTTCCAAACATTAGCTTCCATCCAGGCAGTCAATGGACAAAGTTGTTACCGTGATGTAGAGGCAGTGCTCAGTTAAAACTTTATGGATGAAAATTTGTTACAAAGTAATAACTCACCACTCTGAAACTCTTGCTCTAGTCCATGTTGCTAAGCTAGGGTGCGTTTCCTGAACAACCACGGAAGGTAGCATTGAACTATCTTGGTATGATGCATCGTTAAACTAACAAACATCTGAAGAACGACTGTTTCTGCTATCTGTGATGTAGTCACCATGAACTAAACGACAGTTGGTGCGAACGTTCGTCGTTACCAACTTAGTTACCTCCATAGTTCGAATTAGGGTTTTGGGAAACAGTTACATCACAACTGTATAGTTCCAATCAAGGAAGTTGCTACCATAGTAACAACAATGCTTTTGGGAAACGCACCACTGGTAAGGGGAACATAAACAGCTGAACCACAGCCGTGTTTACCAGGGGCGAGTTCAATCTCAAAAACGGTTTGCACCGGTTTGCAACATTTTCGGATTGAATGACATGTTTCCTTGCAAAGTTGCGCAACGGTCTGCAACGGGCTTCGAGGTATGTTTTCTCCCGTTTGGTGGGCGTGTCTCAGGTGTTACCCAATCAGCTGCAAAAAGTTTGTAAAAGGCAAGAAAATTCAGTGCACTTGCGTACACGGCAGGGTGTTCAGGGAACCACCATTTCCGTTGAAAAAATACATTTTGCTACATTTTGTCTGTGCTGAACTCAGCCCAGCTTATCAGGACCCACCCTACTCTGCCTCTGGTTAGCTAGTAGTCCATAACTAGGTACTGTGCATGTCCTACTCCCAACAAAGATCTTGTAGAGATGAGATGTATCACTCCACAGCTAAAATGGAGCATTTAACACAGGGTGAAGAGGTGCTTGCAGCAATGTGCAGTATGACAATGCTTTTATGTGCAATAACAGATTTATCGGTTGGACTACAAAATGGCAGCAATGGCAAGATAGAGTTTAAGTTTCTCTTTAGTTCTGACTATCAGGTCCCTCTTGTATAACTTATTTTTGTTGTTTTGTAAGGTTCACAATCCGAAAAACTTTAGCTTTTTGCATATATTTGAACAGTAGCAAGACACTGACTCCCTGACTGTAAATTAGTACAGTCTGATCAGATCTTCCCTCTTTCCCTCATTGGTAAATGTAGCAACGTGACCTGAGGAGCATGCCGCTGCTCATTTCCTGCCATTTCCCAGCTTCTCCTGCTGAGCTGCGTAGGCGTGACTCAACACAACTTCTCCCTGCTAGGCAGAGAACAGCCATGAGGCCCCGCAGCTATACCCTTGCTGGAATATCAGAGCATCTGTCCCCCCTGCGGCTTGCCTTTCAAACAGTGCAAGACCATCTTCTCCCAGCACCAACATTTTTCAAAGGCAGAACCAATGCTTGGGGAATATATTATCATCACATCCCGAGCCCATCTGGTGGAGCAACACCTGGGAGGGCGTTTTCACTTATTCTCAAGCCCACACCAGGAGGGAAACTCTTGCCCTCCAACACTAATACAGAATCTCTCTGTCATCATAGGTTGTTAATCATTGATATTCATTTTCATGCACCTTCTTTTCACCGTCTTCCAGAGGTGTAGAGTAAAGCTGACATCTGATGGGAAAATGGCTTTTTTTTTTTTGCTTCTTTTATCTGAGATCGGATATCAGATATTAAAGTGGATGAAAGGAATCGAGAGCCATTTCCTTGTGGCCAATGCAAAAATCACAAAGGTTCAGCAATGAATAACATGCTGGGTTATAATATGTGAAAAGACCCAGCAAATTTTCATTTAGAATAGATGACAATCAAAGGCAATAAAAGCTGTGAAGCTCCAATATTTCCTTAAAATGAAATCCCCCCGTTCTTTCCTCTTGAAGGGTGTTTTGGCAGGGTTTGCTGATTACATGGTTCACATAGCTTTGACAAAAGAGGAAATTGGTTTCTTCATTATTCTATTCCACTGGGACACAACAGGTCTCCAATGGACAAAGATGGTCTTGACCTGACCTTCATAAATTCTCACATGTTGTGCATTCCTAGTGAGGGACATGAAACAAAGAGGAAGAGTGACAGAAATCACCTAAGCACATCCTTTGGCATCTTTCTGGAGAGAGAATAAATTTTCTTTTTTATCCAATACAGATTTTGTAATGGGGCATGTACTCAAACACAGAAAACCAAATTTGTTCATAAACAGGTACACAAGAACCAGAACACTGATTGTGTATTGATTACCTCAACTGAAATAGAAATCATTTGTCTTATACTGCACATTGATTTATTTTTCTCCCTGTAATATAAAAGATAGGGACAGAGCATTCTGCTCTATGTGCAGGTACACTGTAAGCTCAGACATGTTGGAATACTAAATCATATGGCAGGAAATCAAAATAAGGAAGACAACTGTTCTTATTCATGCTTTTTCATGTTTATGCATATAAATTCCGTACAATTACTCTATCCTGTTGTCTGTTTATGTTCTCATTATTCACCTCTCCACCAGTGAGGTTTTGCCAAGTCTGTTGTCAACAAATTCTGTTGTCAGATTTTAAAAATGTTCCTTACTCTGTCTGCCGTTTCTAGGTTTCAGCTCAGGCTGCAGTTACCTCCCACAGCATGTGCTGTTCAACATGCTCATCAACATTAGGAGGAGTGTCGAGGAGGAGAGAAAAAATAAAAACATCCACTCAACCAACAGAATATTAATATTGGAAGATACCGCACAGCGGTATTACATTCTTTGACTTTAACGTCTTTGATTGTTTACTGCAAACACTTTTCAAAAATCAATTATTCCTACAACGTGCAAAGTTCAGGTACAGTAAAATGCTGGTTGCAACAACTCTTATTTTTATTTAACTATGGCTATTGTACTTCAAAAGTGACATTTCCAACACTGATGGCCACCATGTTTTTTTTATTTAGTAGGATAGGTGGTGTTTTGACTGCAGCTCTTGCAAACTTTTTATAACTAGTAGGTTTGTATATCTGGGCCAATAAATAGAGTAGATTAAGACTTTGGAAAAGGTATTAAATAGATTTTCTTTGTGGTGAGTTTTGTTGATATTGTAAACAAAGTACAACATCCTCTGCATAAAGACTTATTTTGTGTTATATACAGTTTATTGGTAATCTGTGCTCAAATTGTGTGATTATTCTGGCACTCAGCAGCAGCAGTTGGATAAAAGAGAAGGATGAAAAAAGTGGGTCTGTCTCATCTGCCTGTGCAAAGTAAAGCATAGCGATAAGCCACTTCATTGTGGTGATTTGTGAGTTCTATAGCAGCCTCAACCTATCTACTGGACTCAGTCAAATGCCTTTTCTTCATCGGAATTATATATTATTTCTTTGCTGCCCTGCTTTACATGGTGTTATACCGCATAGCTTGAGAGTGTTGTTATATAAATATCTTCCTTGAATGAATCCAGTTAGGTTGTGATATGTAAATGGACTGTACTTATATAGCACTTTTATTCTGGTAAAACTAAAATGTTAAATGTGGTATATTTGATTACTTGTGTATCGTGAAATGCATAATGTGCTGACAAAGATAGCCTTATACAAACACACTTTGGATGATTAAAAAACATGAACAAGTCAGCTATTACTGTATGCAACACTACACAGTAGTCATTAAATTGAATAGTTTATGCAGCCATCATCTTGTCTTAAATAATTTTTCCATTGTTTTTACTGGTGCCTGGTAGTACTGTTATCACTCTTTGCACTGTATGTTTAGGGAACATGGGGCTGTTTTCAGTTTGAATACAGAATCATGCGGGGGCAGCTGTGGCTCAGCAGGTAGAGCAGGTCATCTTCTAATCAGAAGTGAGTGAGGTGTGCGAGTCTGACATGTAATGTAAAGCGCTTTGAATGGTCAGAAGACTTGAAGGGCGCTATATAAGTGCAGCGCATTTACCATGCAGCAGGTACACTCCTAGAAGTCATAGGCTCATTTCCCACCCCCCCCACCACCACCAGTGTGTAGATTCCAGTGGGATTAATTCATTAATTCTCGATTGGGTCTGATTACTGACAAGTATCTGTTTATGTTTCTGCAATAATGTCAAAAGCGCAGTCACTTAGCCCTGTATAATCCTCTTTTCCAGTTTGAAGACTATGATCATCAAACATATTAATTAAAACTAGAGGAGAACTGTGAAGCTTCCGTGTCGGCTAATGTTGCCTTTTCAGTACATGTGAGAAATGTCATCTCCCTCTTATTACTTCTGCATGTATCACTGGTAGACAGACTGAATGAATATTGACTATGCCTGGAATAAAAGCTTACAAAGCACAAAGTCTGGGCTATTCAGATATTGCTCCCTTGCAAATGCAGACTCATGAGCTCCACTGAATCCTCCTCCCAATAATTTAATTTCCCTCCTTCTCCTGCACTCCTCCTTGTGTCCTCACTACTCCAACCCCACTCGTCAGTGTTCTTTCCCTCAGGACCTCCCACCATATGCCCTGCTATCCTTCCAACCTTCCTACTTCTTTGCAATGGAATTAATATTTCACAGCCGTCTCCTCAGCCATTTTTCTTGCTGACGAATTGGAGGTGGAAAGACGGTTTCCAACCAGCCACAGAACAATAAATATTAAAGTGTTTCCCTAGGAAGTTTTCCAATCCGGCGCTCCTTATGTACACTGTCAAACACGTGCTCTCGTGCCATTTCTCTCTTTCCCCATCTTACTCTCACTCCTTTTCTATCCATCTATCCCTCCCATCTCATCTGCTGCACCATCTGTGCAGCTGTAATAAGCAGGACTCCTCGTGTGCTCTCTTTCACTCCCCTGCTTGCTCTTCCCTCTTGATTCTGGCTCATCCCTCTCTCCAGGCACGGCCTTCCCTGCATGGCTGTTTGACTGACTTGTTTGTGTCCCACGACGGAGCTACCATGCAGTCAGACTCTCTGTGCGCAAAAATGGCTCAGGCGCTTGTCACACACTAAGTCCTGCCTTCCCACAGAAAGCCCGGCCAGTTAACACAACACTGCTTTTATCTTTCAGTGTAAGCATGCTGCAAGCGTAAACGTGATAACCTTACACATACTCTCTCTGTGGCACGTACAAGATGCGTGATCACTCTCAGTTACTACAACAACACAAAACCCTCTCCCTGTCATGGTGAAGACTGTGCCGATCTAGATCTAACAGTTCAAGTCTTCACCAACAGCACACTATTGATCTGAGCCAGTCATCATACTGACATCCCACTCAGCTGGATAATGGAAAAATCAGTGTGAAATATTGTGTGTGATTCTCTTGGCTTATGGTTCAAACACAACAAAACAGTCTTCAGAAACAAACTTGGAGAATGTGATTCGTTTTTCTTTAACGATGTAAAGTACCTGGTAAAAGGCTTCAGCAGACAAGGACATTGTGCCACACTGCAAATGGTGATAGGCTTTTGTGGCCATATTGATTGTATGCCCACCAGAACGAAATAGCATGACTTGGTAGACGAGGCTGATCATCCAATACAACAAAGAGCTCTACCGCCTCACAGTGGCACATTTGGGCAACAGTCCTAGATGTTTTGGATCGGAGAAGGGACATCAAATAAAACTGTGTTCATCCTTGTAGATGTCTGGAAACAGTCAACAAAAAATGACCACGTAAAACCAGTAATTGAGAATTTCTGTTTTCCTTTCTTATAGCATAGGTATATTCACTTAATTGTCAAATAAAGGGGAACTTAAAAACATACCTTAAATGCCCTGAAAACATATTTGCTCAATCAGCCTCCTACTTTTAGTGTATGCTTCTACATGAACACACTATAGTCTGCCAAAGTAAGAAAGGTTTTGTTTAATTCACACAAAATATCACCTTATTTGTGTGTCTGTGCTTTTCTCACTGATGTGGGCAAAGTTCAGTTGTGATAAGGTCATGTTACATTCTTCTGTGCACTGGGGCTTTGAGCTACAGCTGAGTCAAAATGCGATGACAGATGTCGAGTTATGTGCTTGTGGTGCAAGCACTGTCAATTAAAGTCTGAATGTTAAACTCTTAATAACTTTGGATATTTTGCTGAACTTTAAATGTTGCATATTTAGTCAAACTTAAACTTACTTTAAAACCAAGTTTGCAGAGGCTTTAAGGCTTTTTAAAAAAATTTATTTAAGGCACAACAATGGTGTGCTTAGTCATTTAATTACAATAAATAAGCAGGTGATCAGAGTCTAAGTCCTATTGCTCATAATTAAAATATTTTCTGCTGTAGAGATAAAACATGTTGACGTTTATAATACAGAGAGACTAAATATTAGAAACACCTCAGTATGATGGAGTATTATTCAACGGCACCTCAAATAGAATATTAGATGAATACTTAGATATTACCAGAACAAGCATCTCACAACCTTAATATAAAAATATATTAAGGTTTATAAGTTGTGTCTCTTTGAATCAGATATGCTGTGTATGTGCAAAGTTGATCCATTTATTCAAAACATAAAGCCAGAATATATCCACAGCTGCACTTGACAATATCATAGAGAAATATGTAAGAGCCAGCTAGGGCCTAAAACTTGTGAACTGCATACGAAAGGTGAATTGCTTTTGAAGCAGTTTTCTTTTTTTTAAGATTCCTCCCAGTCTTGAGTTCAAGGGTGCATATCAGCGGAGACAATATTATATTTTCTGTCATTGATAGCTCTTCCGTCCATTAGATTGGATTTTAAAATCTCCTCTTAAGCAGAAGAAATTCTATAGGAACGATTCCTCAAGAGTTATTGATTATAAAAAGCCTGATATCTCCGGACAGTGCAGAATCAATATTACTAACCTATCTCATATCTATCTGTATAATGCCTCCAGTTAGCCAATCCTTCCAGTTTAGAGGTCAAGGAGTTGGCCTAATCTCCAAACAATTTAGCTACTAAGCCAGACACAAACCAATTTTTGTGGGAAATCACTGTCATAATTAGTGAAATACATTACACAGGAAGACAAGCACAGTGCCTCAATGAGTTATCGATTTGAGCATATTGAATGAGTCATTGTGGTAGCTGAGAAACAATCTCTGGCTCTCTGATTCACCGTCACAGGACAGACAGACAGCCTACCTGCACATCCCCATCATGGGTCTTCAGACTTCAGGAATCTGGGTGGGTGAGGTGGGGATTATCCTGGCAGTGCAGAGCAGGGTTCCCTCAGCACCAAGCAGGACTCAGCAGCACCACGAGGACACGGTGGATAATGAGCAGTCTTTCCAATATGTGCAACAGGGGCTAGTGAAGGTTGAGCCAGGGAACAGTAATGAAGCACAGGCTTCTGTCTAACGCCACACAGACACAGAGTTATGAATCCACCTATTGTGCTCTTCGCCTACCTTTTTTCACTTTAGCAGCTGTTTGATAAAATTTCACACATCATCCTGTAGCTCATTCTTGTTATGGAAAAAATATTTCACACACATTTAAGGCCAAAGGTACATACAGTAAAGAAGACCGGTTGAGATGCATGTAGAATTTTAAAGACGATTGAATAAATGAAATGCTCTGTCTCCTTCGAATCTATCTTCTTGTCTGTAAACTGTCAAGTAAATTTACCATAAAGAATAACGAATATGGGCTTTATTAAAGATGTGAAGAACTTTTCCATGCTAGTTTGTATGCAGTGGCAGTTACTGGATGACTGGTGAGGACAAGACACCCTGACCTTTACTTCCACAACAACATGTAATGCACTTGTTACTGCTGCTTAACAATTCATGGGCCGCCACTGGAACGTGCTTCTCAGAATAACGTCCTCAGATTTGTGTAATCAAAAAAGGCACAAGCACGTCGTGCACACAAACACATTGTCGTTTCACCTCGTAGTCACTTAACTGCCGGACAACTTCTCCCACACATTACAGCTTCATCTCACTAACTGAACACAACACATTTCTGCTAAAACAACATGGTAATGTGTGAATTATCAAAAGGAGCAGGTTCTACTTGAGTTACTGCTGTCGACGAGGGCTGAACATAATGACTGCTGCCTGCTTCTTAAACCTCTCAAAATAACAGTATAATACACACAGCTGCTACTGGATGGGTATTACAGTTATGTGTTGGGGTAAACAAAAAAATAATAAATTGCCAGTAATATGGCTTTTAGATGGAAAGTCACAATTGCACATTTCTGGAGTATGATCTTTGTGGTTGCACGGACTGCTGCATCTATTGGCCTTTTGCTCAGTCAATCTGTTGTGTGCAGTCATGCTAAGGAGAGAGATGCAGTGAAATCCTTGTTGGGCCTTATCTTTAGCCAAGAGATATGAGAGCTCTTCTTTAAGAAGCAAATTTGTCATAACTTTTTTTTTTAACAACCATTTGAATATCCATATGGACTTAATTTCATGCTTGACCTGCATTTTACTATAGATGTAAGCAGAAATGGCAGTAACAGAATGACTTGCTTGGAACAATCTGAAATGGCAATTTTTTTGACTGTTACTTTTTACATTATGTTTGTGTGTCAAGTGTTTACCCTGACTTTTTTCCACTATGTGGTGTGGTCAAACTGGAGTGAGACCAGTCAGTCATCTAAACCAGTGGTTCTCAAGCTTTTTCCACATCAAGGACCACGGACCCCCATTTGATTTTGTCAGAGTCTTCCATCTGACAGAATTTTAGCTTTTAGATGTTTTATTACAGAAAATGTATAAAAATCCAGGATGAAAATAGTCACATTCTGTCACTGTTACTTAGGGATGACAGAGAAAAATCATTCCCCTCTTTTGTTGGGGACCACCTGGAACCTCCTCAGTGACCCTTGGGGGTCCCCGGACCTCACTGTGAGAACCACTAGTCTTATAATCCATATTGTCAAATAGGTTTAAGTTTATAACTATAGCTGCACTCCGATGCTAAATGCAACATTTCAGAAAACATTTTTACAAAACAGAAAAGGGAGGCACCTACAGTCTTTGTCAAGTTACAATCCTTAAGATTTTTATGAAATCAATGGTTGTATTTTTTTCTCTAATAGCCATTCAATGTACATTCATTACCTCTATAAGGCAGTTTTCATTGCTACTGCCGCCATTCCCATGCTGGATTCAGATTACTTTGAAATCCACCAAGGGGGGGGGGGACAAAAACAAACAATGTGTGTATGTAATTCAGCAAAATTTTCTCTCAATGATTGCTGCCTTACTGTTTATTCACTCTTTACACCGTGTGCCAGTAATCCGAACATCCTACTGCTAAACATTCAAATACTTCTCCAAGGGCAGGAATACAGGGTGGCGTTTACTGTGAAGCAGCCACATCAAAGGCATTGTATTTGTCACCATGGTTAGCAGTGTGGTATTTTCTCTTGAAACTGGCACCATATACACCTGTACTATGCAACTTTTAAAGGAAAAAAAAAGTTAATTTTAACATTTAATATGTTGAGTGTTGTCTATGCGCACTTGGTAGAGGGGTGGGATGGAAGATGAAATCATGCCAAAGAAACCAATGAATTCCTGCACACGGTCAGAACTTAGTTTACTGAAAATGCAGTGTTGCGGTCATAGATTAGCCTTGCCTGATGAAGGTCTATGACTGAAACATTGCATTTTAAATAAACAGTGCTGATTGTGTGCCGGAATTCATCACTATATTATATGATTTTATACCAGCATTGTCATCTACAATTGCTTGGTTGACTTGTCAAAACTGACTAAAAGTGTCTTGAGGAGTCATAATGAAGACTGCTATGTTTTAAACATTAATGTTTTCACTTCACATTTAATTTCTCACACAAGCACGTTTACATTCCAACATCAATTTGATCGCAAATAGAAGGCCTCAGAGGGAGTTAAGCTACAGTTCAGCAATAAACTTTACAACTGAATTAGCTGAATAGCTGTTTGTAATGTCAGTTCAATATCGGGGACAAGTTAATGTTGTGATCCGAGCAACAGCAAGCACTAACAGCCTGCATTACTGGAGAGTCCAGAAGAGCCTACATGATCTGCATCTTCTAATATCGCCAGAGATCATTTACCTCCGAGGATAAATACTAAAATATTAATCAAAGGAATTCTTACTTATGATAAATCATATCCTGTTTATGCAATGAAGTGATCCTGATCATATGTGATATAGAAAAATACCAGAGCTTGTTAAGATATGCACAATTTAGTCTGATTTTTAATGTCAATTTGTGCTTGTTTGAAGTCTGTCAGTGGACAGTGATGTAGTGCAGTGAAACCAGAAATAATAAAGTAACCAGTCAGGCTATTTTGCCACATTTGATTCACTGAAGCATGACAGCAGCTGAAATGACCAGAGGCAGCAGGAGGCCAGAAGACACAAGTCTGCTTTCTGAGGTGAGAGTTGCACCATACTGGTCCAGGAGCTGCAGGGCCACGCCACTGGTCCAACCAAAACCCAGCTACAGAAAGGGCAATACAGCAGAGCATAAGGAATGTTTTTATTTAGCACCAATAAAATCACAACATTAGGAAAAAAACCACATGATTTATTTGTGCTGATGGAAATAGTAAGAAAACCAAAGAGAAAAGTAGACAAAGACCAAACAGGGTAGAAAATCTTACAAAAAAAGAAAGATAAATAACGACAATGAAGTGAGGAGGAGTGAGTGTATGTGTGCATGAGCATGCAAATGTCTTAAGAAGCAGAAGTGAGGTGGAAAGAATTAACAGGGCTCTGCATGAAATCAGAAAGACTTGTGACTATAAGCACATTAGTTTTACACCATCAACACATGAAAGAAAATACCTGAACTTGATATTCTCCTCCACCACCAGGTTTGCCATCTCCGTTGACATCATACTGTCAGGAGGAAGAAAATTACACCTTCTGAGCCAGCTGTGTTATCACTGTGCAACACAAGCTCTGAAATACTGAAACCTTAGAGTCACCTTTTCAAACATGGCTTCATACGTCTTGTATGCCAACCAGTTTGTCTTGATCCAACGCTGGGCCAAATGAAATGCTAGTTGTTTAGCATTCTCTGAAGGCAGTTTGGATAAACCTGGGAAATACAAGAGGACTTCAATTCATTAAACAAACGGAAGAACATCTTTTTAAACACGAGGCTGCTCAAAGCAAAACTATTAGGTTTTTAAATTGTGTTGGCTCTGCAGATTAGTAATTGTTTAATTATAAATCTACAGAGTTTGAGGTGCTGCTGATTCTCTGCCTTAAGCAGATTCGGTGACATCACTGCCTTTTTAGGTGCGATTGCTGCCAATAAACAGCCCGCCAGTTTTTAGGGCCAGTCAGTCAGTTTTTCTCTGATCATGTGTCACACTTGCAAAAGACCACACAAAGGCAAAAATCCCTCAAAGTAAACAAGAAATGAAGCTGGCTGCACCATGGGCCTGGCCGAGCGTCACCAGTGCAGATATCACGTGTCTGCTGATGTCAGTGAAAGGTTGAATTTGAAGTCAAATACGGAATATGACAACTTTATGTAGCTTGTATAATTACTTTATGCCCCCTTCATCTTGTTTTTGACCACTGGCTGCACTATGCTTTGTGGAACAAGTCTGTTTGTACTGTATAAGGACCCACAAACAAACCTGCCAAGGGTTCACACTATTCCACTGACTGACAACTGCTTGTGAGTAACTGTGGATGATCACAATGCTGGTGTGAAAGTTTAGGAAAATTGTCTTTGCATGCATTTTATGAGAAGAAATTCATTAAGCATGTCTGTTTTACTTCAAGGATACACACAAATTTTGGTGAGTAACACTCAATGTACATGTAACTTTTGTTTTCAAGAAAACTCCTTAGGGAACAGTTAAGGGCATGGATGCAAACAACCTTGAATGAAACCTGAAGGTCAGTAGTTTACCCTGCTTTGTTTCATTTCAAATACACGTGCTAGAGAACAAAACTAGAGCAAAAGAAAGCACCAACCTTCTACCACTACGTAATTGCTTTTTTCCCCCCCACCTACCATCAATGAGCATGTGCTGTAAAGGAGGCCATGCATTAGGATAGTCCCACTGCTGCCCAGATTCTCTCAGCGACGTTGGAACTCCGTTGGTGAACTGGAGAGCACCACTCCTCTGGAGGGGGAGATGCGAAAAGCAAGAGCATGCATGTATGAAACCAGTGTAGTGCGTGTGCCATCTGCTGGAGCAAAGTAGCAGTTCATAAAACACATGTGACATCCTACTAGATCTTTGTAAAAAGGTAGAATTTATGGCATGTATTGAATTGTAGTAGATTGTGCAGGTGTACCTAATGAAGTGGTCGCTGGTTGTATTTTCTCACTATCCCTTAACAATTCTGGGTTTATTTGTCCAGGTTTTGAGATATTTATCTGACATTCTGCTGCTACTCCAAAACAATGGGGGTGAAGGGAAATTTGGCTTTTTCATTGGAACTACAGCTTTTTTTCTCAATGCTTGGATTATCTCAGTCAAAAGTCTGTAAACCTCCACTGTATTGGGTTTGAGGCAGAAAAATACCTCCTGCTAAAATAAAACCAAACTTACAGTATCTGCATGCCTAGATACCATTAAATGTAATATTAAGCCCCTCCTATTGTACCAGCTTCTTGAACAGCTTATCCATTACTAATCAGTCCAAACATACACACATAACCAACACCACCGTCAGGATAATTGGTCTCCACACCCAACCTAGCAGAACTAAACATTAAGGCCCTTGCACGCATTGCAACCTCAATAGCAGAGGACGTCACAGCCACTCAATCATAGGGCTGGGCGAAATGGCCAAAAATGTTATCACGATAAAAACATTTTATATAATTCGATAGATAATTATCACAATATGCGTCATATCATTATTTCTTTAAAGTTTAAAGGCTGAATTTTGCTCCTGAGTGAAAATTGAAGAAACCAGATGGTAAATTGTGTGGTTAAACTTTTCTTTATGGTCACAATGGGACAAACACTTGATGCAGTGGATCACTTCCTCTTTTTCAACAAATAATTAGTAAATCTTTTTTCAGTCTCTTTTCCTCAAATAATAACAAAATAAAAAATCCAAGGCTAATTTGTCCGTGATTCAAATTAAACCAATATTGAACATTATATGGATATTGAGAAATATTATATTGCGATGCTTGTCACTGTTTTATTGCCTAGCCCTACTCAATCTCCATCTTACCCTACTGCCCTCTGGGCACAGGTCCAGAGCACTGAGAGGCAGGGGGGCTCACTTTGGGAAAAGACTGATCCCTCAGCCATAGCTGCCTTACATAAAAGGCCTTACTGAACCACGAGTGCACAGTTTTTCGTCATTGTATTCTATCTGATATGTACAGTGCTGTGAAAATGAATTTCCCTGTCGGGACAATAAAGTCTAAAAGATAAGTGGGGAAAATGTGAAACTTTTGCTTGAACCAACCCTTTAAATAAACATCATCTATTCTCTGATTTTCTTTGAGTGTGTGAATTGAGACACAAAGAAAAACCCACCTTCAGATACTGTACTGCCTTCTCGCCCATCTCTGGCCGAGAATAGCACTGTGCCCAAACAGGTGCCAGGTTGGAGGGGTAAAACTCAAAGTGTTTGGAGCGTGTAACCAGGCTATAGTCAAACCAGGCTCCCCTCTCAGCATCCCACAGCACAGACTCTATTGCCTCCTGTCTGCGGGCTGCAGCGTGGTCATACAGTGCAGCTGAGTCACCATCACCTGTCAGGAAACAGCACATCACTGTTATGTAACACCAGTTTAGGAGCTAAAAGCAGTGTGCAGACCAAAGTTAGTTCCAAGGTCGAAGGCTGCTCATATACTCAACCCAGGATCCTGTGAAATGAAGCAAGAGTGTTCTCATTGAGGCACAGCAGAGCATTGAGGTCAGTAGGCAGGATCTGACTGGTGCGGGTCTCTCTGAGGGTGCTGTTTTTGTGGCTGTCACCATCTATATACCAGCGTGATGTGAAGTCCCAACCAGACTCTGCACCCGCTTTGAGATCCTCCCATAGCTGCTCCTTAAGGTCTGGGGGCAAGGGTAAAAAAAAAAAACAAACATGAATTTGCAATTACAGCCACAACAAATCAGCATTTAAAATGTGATCGTTATTCATGTACGTCCTGTTTGTTAATTGGATGTGGAAAAAATAAAAGATATGCAGCTTCTGAACAACATTTGTTCAGTTTATAACATTTTCCAAAAGCTTGAGACAATTAAATTTATTTTCCAAAGAGGAAGAAATAACTTTATGTACATGACTATTTGTTATTAAGAAAATATATCCTTACATAAATGGAATTCAACATTTTAGTGAGTATTTTTCCTTCCAACAGCCTTTCTTACAATGTGCAGTCAAATTGTTTAGCAGGGATGTGAAAGAATAGATGTGTTCCACATTAAATATTCATTACGTGGTACTGAGGTATTTTCAGAGCAAATTTGTTTTGCACAGATGATCCCTGAATTCAGAGGATTCTCTTATTTTTCTGCTTAGGAGCAATTTTCTCTCTATGGGAATGAAATGGCCATAGCAGGGTAATTCTCCTGCTCATAAAAGGCAAATTCATTCAGCCACCAAGAATATGAAGGCTAATAAGCTATTACCATCAGTGAGTCCTTCAGCTAATTCCAGATCGTCTGAGTAGGATTCAGGCCTAGAAAGAACAGAAGACTTGTTGGTGAAAGCCCACCCTGCAAAACCCACATATATGAATTGTGTTTTTATAATTCACTAGATTTCAGACATACCTGGGTAAGCCCACCTGCACATGATACCGGTTCAGTACATGCTCTGCCCCATTTACTTTCACTACCACAGAACGGTTCTGCATCCAAAATCGGTACTCCTGCTCCAGAACTGGTAAAGCTGCTCTAAACCATGCAAGTTTGTACAGACATCAGAGAGTAATGTTTTCATATAGACTACTTTCCACAGTCCTTAATTAGAATGTGACACCCCAACTTTTGTGTGTAATGATATTAAGCACGTTAGGAAAAAACAAAACACCAGAGGCACAGAGAGACACGAGCACTGAGGTTTTGATGTTTAATATGCCCTTTTTCCTACTGTGGAAGAGACAAGAGGCAGCTGAAGAACGATAATTTTTCTGGCAGGACATCAGCTCGGGCCTAAATATCACCTGAGGAACTCTTTATCCTTGGTTACTTGATAGTAGCTCTCCACCATTAGAGTGAGAAATGGCGGCTGACTGCGCCTTTCATAGTAAATCCGCCCACCATTTGGAATGAAGCCATATCTGTAGGAGTTACAGAAAAAAAATCTTATTCCACAAATCTTGAAACCAACAAGAAAGCTCCATATCTAAAAAAAAAAAAAAAAAAAAAAAAAGGGATAAACTTAGGTTGCTTAATGACTCATTCAAAATGAACCCCCTGATTTACATGCAGTGAGCTGACTTTTTGTGCTATAAAAGATGAAAGGTGCTTTAAGGGCTCACCTGTTGACAAGGTAGATAAAGTTTTGAATCATCCCGTAGGCCGTGTCTGTCATCTCTGACAGCAGGAGCCCGTTGATGACCCAGTAGGAATCCCTGTTGGGCAGAGGGCCTCACGTCATTGTCTGCACACAGCACCTCAGTGGGCTGTAGCAGGCTGGGGCTAGCTGTGATCTCACTCTGACCCAGTGAGACTCAGCCAGACAGCTGAGAGACAGGCGTCAATGTTCACTCACCAATAATAGAGTTCCCTGAAGCGCCCCCCAGGCACGACAACAGGATATGGCGTGTATATGAGCGAGTAAAGCTCTGGGTGAGCTTTAACACCAGGGCGGATCTAGAGGAGAATTTTCTCATTTCAAGTCTTTGGACTCTATATATGTACGTGGGTGGTTGGAAATATATACTGCAACAGGAATGTGAATTTGAATTATAAGGCCTGCAACTGATGATTATTTTCATTGATAAGTCAGATTTTTTTTGATCATTTGGTGTACAAAATTTCAGGAATAATGAGCATCACAATTTCCTAAAGCCCAATTTGACATTCACATAGCTTGTTTACTCCAACCAAAACAAAGAGATATTCAACCATGATAGAAATTCACATTGGAGACACTGTTTAACTTTTGTTTTTTAAGAAAAAATTGCAAAAATTCACTGATTTCAATTATTAAATTATCAAATAGTTGGCAATTAATTTTCTGCCATTTGACTAATCAACTCACCTTTCTGCCAAGAGACTTCCACAGATTGTGTATCTTCTCAGCCCAAGCACGTAGTTCTTGGTCCACTATTCCTCCCAGGAACTTTGGCCTGCATTTAAAAAAAAAATAAAAAAATTTAAAGAACAATTCCAAAGGAAACAATACTATCGGAGCAGGAGACCTCTAATAACTGGACCTCACTTGTCATGCCAGTCTGGTGGTGTCCACGTCTCCAACTCTGTCCCTGGTTCCTCAAAGTATTTATTAAGGAACTCCTGCAGTTTGGCAGGTGTGACAGTCATGTTTGGGGATTCATGTGAAAGGTTGCGAAAAGCTGACAAAACAACATCTGCAGAAAAAGACAAGTAGCCACAAAGTTGACCCAAAAAAGAAAACAAAACAAACAAAAAAAACACTTTACTGACTTTTGACTTACCAGGAGTTTCCCTCAGCTTCATGTCAACAAAGTGTTTGTCATCATCAAACAGTTTAGCTTTCTGTATCTGATGCAAGATGGGCCCAGTGCAGTATATTTCACTGAAATTAATTTATACAGTTAATTATTAAACAATATGATAAAAGGTCATGTGTAGCACAATAAATCATCATGTTACAGAGTCCAAATTAGTCACTAAAAAATAAGCATGACCAAAGGGTCTGCTGACAAATACATACGCTAGGAGTTTAAACATCAATTTAAGAAACCTGGCTGCTGCAGGTGGTGGATTCAGTTTAATTCTATTGCCTAGAGACATGTTTTAGTTTAACTGGTCACCTTTACAGCCACAAATCAACCAGAATCTTCTAGTTAAACAGTTCCAGAACAAAAAGTGCTCTCGATACAGTCAGTCTTGCATACCAAAAACACCACTTCCAGTCATTTTATCTCACCTGTCACATGGTGGTGGAAAAGCAGTCTTTACACAGGTGAAAAAAACCAATGATGAAAAGCAAAAGACCATCAAGTTATGCATCTTGAGCAAAGACTGTATAAACTGAACCTAGAGTATGACCAAGTCTGCAATCTGAGGATTGCTTCCAGGTCAAAGTTTATATCAAGCCGGAACAGCAGCAACATACTGACACCTAGCTTTCAAAAGAGCATTTAACAGGACACTGCAGTGGTGGCCAAGAAAAACAAACTTCAGACAATAAATTTCAGTGAGCTTTATTTAACACAATTTTCCAAATCGTATCCAATAATCATGACATCCTTTAAACTTAAGTCCGTTGTAAAATTAGCTCCACTGAAAAATCTGCCAATTAAATAACGACCAAATTTCCATCAAATAAAAATATAAACTCAGGCTTTAAATTCTTCACTTAAATTTGGCAACTTTTTAAATAAAGGTGTACTCCACTTGAACATTTGGAGAAAAAAAAAATCCAAATTTAAGGACAACTTTTTTTCAAACCTTTTTATACCCATTACCATAACTTTGGATTTTTAGATCATATCTTCCTGTTTTCGTAATGCCCAAAGGCTCCTTTCCCCATGTTTATTTTACTGATGCACAAGTTTTGAAAGAAATCCCTAACGGACTCCTCTCACATCCTCCTTCAGATGGGACGGCCAAATTGTTCACATAAGATGTGTTATCATAAATGTGTTAGAACTATTGAGGATGGACATGTGCATCAGGGCAGCAATATCACTAATTTTCCCACCCAACAAATTTTTTAAAAAAAGACCTTAAAGAATGAGACAATTTAGTTTCACAAACTATCCAATTAGTCACCCAATCTTGGGCAAGATGCTCTTGTCTCAGCCTTTAAGATTCTCAAAATGGCAGCCACTGGCATCAAAGGTAGCAATGCACTAAATCTTTAAGGATTCTTGATTTTAGCCTTGAAAGCAATTGCTGTGGCGATTACTGCCAGTGGGCTGACAAGAAACAGACAGCTGCCAAGTGCCTGTACAATGAGATCCCTGTTCACTCAACTAATGCTTAATTTAATTTGGATATTTTTAACAAACAGCCCTCCTACCCAAACATTAAGCCAAAACAGCCAAATTAGATGTGCAAGTATTTAGGGGACAACAATAGAACTGAGCGAACAGGGATCACAGTTCTTACCAATGAGAAATAAAATGTAAGTCTTCAACCTGTCAACATTGCCAGTTATTCTTTTTAAAAGAGCTTAAAGTAAATGTTCAATAACACTTCTCATTGATTAGAACAGTTAAGAGAGCATCTCACCATAACAAAGGGGACCTCATTTGCATAAAGGTTTCCACTGAACAAGTGGTCAGGGGACCTTAATGCAAAATAAGGTTGTCATGTTGCATAAATATGCACCAAAAAAAAAAAAACGTAACCCCAAGACATCAAAGCAATAAAGGGCAGAGAAATAAGCCATAAACTCAGTTTGAGGTGCCCATGTTTCGTTTTTTTTAAACAAGCAGTCCGACTAACAGTAATTTCGTAATCCTTCATGCCCATTCCCCCTACGTGCCAATATATTTTTTTTTAATGTTCTGCACCACCATATACACTTCTCTCATCTGGGCATCATGAGTGTACAAAAGCAGTGCAGTCAGTGTTATTGCCTGAACCCAGGTCTCTGTGCCTTAGGTGCAGCCCAACCTGCTCAGGTTGTTTTAAGTGAGGCATCTTTTGTTAGCTGGCTTTACTAAAGACGGCTAACTTGCAATGCACAGAGAATGAATTCCTGCTACATTTTAAGTCAGATGTTTCATTTTGATGCATTCGGCAGACATTGTTCAAAAGGGGGGAAATAAATCCACCGCTTCCTCAACATTTGTGAAATAATGTAGCTGTGCCTAAAGAGCACATAGATCAACGTAACAGCTAATACTTCCCCCAGAAAACAAATTCTCTGCCAATTCAGCTGCACTGCAGCACGTAGTACTACTACATGATAGAATATTATGTGCTCTTCCAATTACAACACTCACTTTAACTGGAGATTTTAGAGAGTGTCCCAAGAGTCAGTTTCACAAGTTAAGGCTGGCGACAAAGAATTCATTACTCAAATGCACAAGCTTAACAAAGCCATCTGTCTAGACTGAACACTTGTTAACACTGGTAGCAGGAGAATAAGGGCAAAAATTTAAACAATCTTTGTATAAGTGCGGCTTTTAAGAATTTCACTCACCAACGAATTCGCAGGGGCTTAAAGATTATCAGTGATGAACTCTGCCTCCAAAAACATTTCATGCACAAGGTCATTTAAATGTTTTAGATTCTAATAAATTCTGCAATTTCTAAAATTATAAATAAATTCACAAGCCAATATTGCAGATCAAACAAACTGGCAGTTAAGGAAACAGTCTCCAGTGCTAACAAGAGAGAAGGGGTGAAAAAAGCTTTTCAATTTGTCAGCCAGCCTTTTGAACTTGTTTAAAACAATCTTAAAATGAAGGTATATACACAAGGTGAAAGGTGCACCCTACATGTCGGCTGCACATCTTGCAAAATTAAGTATGGCCAACCATAGGAAGGTGAAACACAGGACAAAAAGAAAAAAGCATTCTCTACACTTAAACTCCACCGAAACAGGAATCCTCATGACTCATGGTGTTGAGAGGCTGCTAATTCATTTTTAGTGTTCTGATGCTGAAGACAGAGGAAAGGGTTTGGGTCTTTTAGAAGCACACGCTTCTTCACGAGCAACAGGACAGTCTGGCTGTCTCTTGGAAAAAATCCAGCATCTCTGTCCATGGAAAATCCAAGTTTGTCCTCATTTATCAGCCAGACTCAAGTGCAGCTAAGCCAGCAACCAGCCTCCCTCCTAATTATCTCCATTCCTTGCAAACTGATGACCCAACCAAAAAACAGTTATGAATTCACCTATGTGGTCGTTAAAATAAATTAGTGTGACAAGTTTTCAATTAGGTGAACGTGTGTGGTATGAAGTGAGCAAGATGGCTGATAATGAAGGGTTATTACTTTAGAACGAGTTGAACTGCTTGTTAAGGCACTTGATACAAATTTGTTAAAATTTCCAAAATAAAACGAGAAGAATGGAGGGGGGACATATATAGCGGTCTGTTGGTGCTGGCTTTGTTTCATTGTGGGATATGAATAGTCACGATGTGCACTGATATATTTTCCACTTGGTCCCATGCTTTCCTCCCGGTGCTTATGTCTTCAGGGTGGGGTGGTGCAGCACAGAGCCTTATAAACAAGGCAAATGAGTTCTTCCGAAACGCGTCCATTAAATACAAATTCCTTATGGTGGCATCCAAAAAAAAGGAAGGACAGACAAACTGTACATAAAAAAAAGAAAAGAAAAAAAAAAAAACTCCAAGATGGGCGGGGTGGGGTACAAAAAGGTACAAAGGGGAATGGAGGATGGACTGATCTGGGGAGAGAGAAGAATGAAATTAAGTTAGACCAGATTGTATTCAAGTAGCCAATTAGCTCAAGCTTCTTTTACATTAGTACTCCTAATTGTTATTACAGAATTGTCAAAAGTATTCAAATCATAGACCATTTATAAAGATGGACGAGTCTCTGCTTCCTCCAAAGTACACGCAGCAGCGAACAGGGCTGGAGCCGTGGTATCAAGGTCTCACCCATAAACCTGGGCCAACTCAACTGAGCAGTGCTCAGCTGTCCATCATGACGTGAAATCCCCTTTCTATAGCGTCAAATAACTGACTAAAACCAAACTTACCAGAAAAATTAACACTTGAAAACCGAGACCAAGACAAGACCAAGACTTTTAGGGGCTGAGAGCAGTCAAGACCAAGACCAGTTCCCTGCATTGCATGGCACGCAATAAAATGTGAAACGAGATCATAGGTAATTCTCAAAGTGATCTGAAAGAGCTACTTTCCCATTAAAAAACACCCACATAAACACTAAGAGCTGAAATCAACGTAAGCATCGCAGGTAGGGGTGACAGTCTTTAATTAGGGTTATTGGTTGCATTTAAAGCAATAAGTTTTACTTCAAATCAAAGTTAGGATGTTAAGAAATCAGACAATGCAAGAGCAATTTATTGATATTCCCAAAGTTATGGTCTTGATATAAAATCCCAAGTCCTCAATGTCCGAGACAAGACCGAGTACAAAGGCGGTCGAGTCTGAGATGAGACCAAGATCATCAAAAAGTGGTCTTAAGACCAGTCTCGAGTACTACAACACTACTATATACACACACATACATAAATTTTCTATTTAGGTTAATTCAAGATTGGTATGACGACATGTGTCAAGACAAAAAGTACTATTGAAGCTCAACACAGGTACGGTATTTTACTTAATGTTACACTTTTCAGCATCTGCTACATTACCCAATAACCACCTAACTTATCCAACTACATTTAAGTTGGTCTAGAGATGTCTCTAGAAATGCCGATCCAAGCATCACCACAACTAGGGCTGAACATTTTGGGGAAAAATCTTGTGATTTTTCTGCCAGATACTGCGATTATTATTATTTATTTATTATATGTTTAGCTAGTTCAATATTTACTGCCAGTCTATTATTGACAGAAGCTTCATCAAGCAGCACAGAGCAGATGAACAGAGAGAATCCGGTCGAATTTCAAAATAAAATACCCTGTGAAGACTCCTGATCGTATATCAACAGTTAAAACAGACTTGACAAAAGGCTACTTAACCATGGTACAAATCAAGGACAACTGAACAAATCAACAATGTCTGAATAACTTATTCTGAAATGCTCGATGTGGGATGTGAAGCTGTGCAGAGAGCAGGACATAACTGGTTCACAGAGAGCCGTTATCCGTAGTTGAAGCACACAAAATGACAAGTCAGCAACACGTCGACAACATAGGTCAGACTAAGCGCTCCACTGCTGAAACACTTCAGTGCGAGTTGACGCCGGACAAAACCGCCGCCTGTGTCGGTTTGGCTGACACCATTATCCCACACATTTTCCTCTAGTTTCGTTTGTTGTTGTTGTTAAGTGTACATGCCCTGTGCCAACTCGTGAGCAGTAACAGGAGGCACATGGCGCTTGTGGTTGGCGAGCAAGTCTGTCACACAAGGACAACTGAATGAATTTGTAACTGCTGTTTAAAACTAGTCAGATGCCTGTATAATTCACCTACATTTTTAATCAGCTAGTCAGGTTCTTTCAAATCGCAATTTCAATTTGAAAACTATTGACCTTTCAGCTCTAATCAGAACTGCCTAAAGTAAACAGTCAAACAGAACACTCTTCAAAGTGACAAATGATGTCCCTCTTGCAGTTTGTAGTGATTGAGTGTCTGGCTCAAGGACCCTTGAGGTCAAACAGCTTCTATTGGGCGAGGCTTGAACACAACCTTTCAAGCTGAAAAACTGCAGCTTTGTAACAGCTGTATTAGAAGGGCAGTTTTAGATTGGCTGGAGTTATTGCTCATTATCTTAGGTCTATCCTGTCTTACAGCACTGAAGACTGCTTTTGATAGATATAAAAATAGAGCTATATATATTTTTAAGCCAACAGACACACATGGGCAACTTAACTAAGGAGGAAAAGCACCATTTAAGTAATGGCATTTAGTTGTTGCAGTAAGCTATACCAGTGACCTCGCATGCCCAATAACCGAGCACTAGCACAGCAAAATGTAATGCCTGCCATTAGCCTAATTTTAAAATTTCTTGCATTGCACACTGTTAAGATATTACAGTTATATTTACATCAAAAAGAAAATAGTTAAGTCATCCTGAAATAGGAAGTACTTGTGCACATTGGCCATCTTGTGTTTACTCACTGGCTCATGGCTTGACTTCTTCACCACTCTCACTGTGGTACTCTGCCACATATAGGCTCTTGTCAATGATGCCAGGGATGGGCTTGATCTCTGTTCCAAGCTGCTCCTCAATCCCCTTCAGGTTGAAGCGATCATCGTAAGTGATGAGGTTGATGGCAAGACCCAAGTGTCCAAAGCGGCCTGGATATTGAGGATGTGAAGGTTACAATTAAGGTTTCATCGTTGTCTGCTACCTAAAATAAGTCTGTGTACAAGAAAACAGGCTGAATATGGGCTCTTACCAGATCTACCAATGCGATGAAGGTATGTTTCTCCCAGCTTGGGAAAGTCAAAATTGATCACAACATTCACAGCTTGAATGTCAATTCCTCTTGTGAAGAGGTCTAGAGAAAATAAAGCAAGACATCAAAACCTATACATCTGAAACAAAATGTTAACTATGTGCAGAATAAGAACTTCATGAACACAAGCTTTACTTTATTTACAACCCACATGAGTCACTAAAAACTAAAAGATGTGAAAAAAAAATTATATATACACACAGAGTTCTGTTCGCCACCACCCACACAAAATACATGGACTTGTCCGTGGAGCAAATCAAGTCTAACCAGCAAAGCACCACAAAAGTAGGTGCAAGTATGTGCCATCACAATTATGCAGAGTGTGAGTCTCACTTTCATTTCACTCTTTAAAACTCACATCATGGGAACAAAACCATCCCATTACTAAAACCAAGAGTGCACACTAAATGAAAGCCGTTTGGTGTGCTCCCACAGGCAACATGAGCTTGTTGTGTCTAACTGTGGCACCTCATTTTTCCTTTAATCAGCGTCATCAGGCTGGTAAGCTAAACTTATAAAAATGTTTCCACTGTTCCATCATTAGGTGGGTAATTCCAGTAAAGTCACCAGATTTCGATAAGATCTCTCTAATCTTTCAGTTAAAGACATTTACCTGCCAAGCTGTAATATAACAGCTGCCAATATGACAACAGTGCTGTTCATACAGTTAGTCATATTGTATATACACTGTATACCTACCTCAAGTCATTACTCCTGCACAAAATACTTATTTATTCCAGCATCTTTTGAACTATGCTTCATTGCACATGTATATCACATCCACCTCTGACATGTACATACTCCTGCATCCTTTGCACTCTGACCAAAAACAAAATGGGCATATTGACAAATCGTGCAGTGAGCATAGTGTGTATATTTGTGTTGTCTACACTAAAGTCTGTGTCCAATTTTATATTTTTGTATGAGTAAGCACATCGTGAGCAATACACAATCCAGAGCCAAATTCCTCATTTGTGTACACATTCCTGGCAAAAAAGCTGATTCTGTAAATGCACACTAAAGGCTCTCAGGTCTTTGAGTAGACACTGACTAACCACCTGAGTGACTTAGGCTTCACACATGAGCCATACTCACTGCTGCGCTAAACAGAGTCAGTACCATAAGCTCAGCTCAATGGTGATGTATCACAATGTAACTTTTAAGCAAGAACTCAGATTCACCCTGAAGGAGCCAATAAGGGCTTCTTTAATTTATAAGGGCTTTAATTTGACTGGACACCCTTCGAAAAGTCAGTAGCTAATAGGGTTGACATTCAAATCATTTTAACTATAAGCTCAATGGTAAAGTTTCAAAATCTGAGTAGTGTGCATCACCATTCTACATTGGAAACAATGGCTTAAGCTGGAGCAGAGTAAGTCTGGTGGTGTGAGGTTTCTCACAAAGCTGCCGTTTTCAACAGACCAGCTTCCTGAGTATTTCACAGTTTGCTTTGTTATATTTAGCAGACACACATGCACAGGGCTCTTCCACTTACCAGTGCAGACGAGATTCCGGCAGAGGCCGTTTCTGAAGTCGTGGAACACACGGTTGCGATGCTCCTGAAGAGCAGAAAAGACAAAACGGCATTCACACGCTACATTTGCTTACATGTAAGCATCTACCTCACATAAAGACAACAATTTACAGTAGCATGTCATGTTAACCTATGAAGTAGATTCTGCAGTAAAATATATTTGCTTTAGAAAACCACCATGTTAGTGAGTATGTAGCTCTAATAATATGGTCTGTGAAACAATATTTTATACTCAGTTATAAGCCAAGCCATAAAACCAGGCTATAATGTGAAAATATTGAATGTATTCAAGGCAGCCTATAACTGTTGATGATAAATAATAAGGTATAGTGCAAACACTGTTTGTACATGTTGTCCAGTTACCCAGGTGTCAACAGGACTGTTTCTCATCAAGGAAAAACTGGCAGTGACAGCAACACTCCAGAAATAGAGCATTGGCGTGACCTGTTGCAGCACATCAAGTAGAGGCACATGCACATCTACTCGATGTGCCACTTTAATGCACACCGAAAGTAATAGTAGCAGCTGTTCTGGCATGCATCCATCGCCACCTGTATATTTTGGTCTTAAAGTTGGTATTTCTGGAGGCAGTACTTTGAGCTGACCTGTCTCATCTTGGCATGAATGTAGAAACATGAATAACCAAGCTGGGAGATCTTCTTGGCAAGGAGCTCAACTCTCTGAGACGAGTTGCAGAAGATGATAGACTGGTTGATCTGGAGCTGGAGAATAAAATTGTGAATACCAACATCAGTAAATCCCGGTGAAATGTTTAAGTTGTGAGGTATCCAGCCATTTGTATCCAATAAGACATTTCTAATACTAAACGCAACACGAAATGTTAATACCCTTTATACAACAGTATTTATGACACCATCCCTGCTCAAAGTTTGGAAAGCCACCATTAGTTTTAAAAGCCTGCAGTCAAGTTACAGTGCTGTTTTCAACTGAAATTAATTAAAACAGGATAATGAAGTTCAGAAAGGCAACACTTACCCTAGAGAACAAGGTGTTAAGGCAATGGACTTTTTGCCTTTCAGTTACGTAAGCGTAATATTGAGTCACACCCTTCAGTGTAAGCTCCTCCATCAGGTTGATCTCATAGGGTTTCTGCAGGTGTGCATTCTACAAAGTGGGTGAAGACACAAGTTGTTATATCAAGTTATAGATTTATCAAGCACTATTTGTTTATCAGCTAATAAAAAAAAATAAATAAAAGGAAACAAGTACTTAAATCAAATATGGAGAAAAAGCGTACCATAAACTTCTGCACGCTGAGAGGAAAGGTTGCAGAATAAAGTAGAATCTGCCTCTGTTTGGCCAGGAAACCCAACATCTCCTCCATCATAACCACAAAGTCCTGAGACAGGAGCTTGTCAGCCTGTTGAGCAGAGTGACATGGGGGAAAGACACATTGAGGGCTGTCTCAAGCGGCTGCTTAAATTCTGAACAGGGTTGGGCGAATATATCTGCAATAGTTGTATTGGCCAAGTTCTCATTTTATTAGGCTAATTTAAGAGTCTACCTCCGAAGAACGTGTGAGAGCAGCTGCTCAGCAACAGACTCATTCAGCGAGATAACCCAGCAGCAGCAACAGCATGTAGAGCCAGAATATTTCCCCATCTATCTTAGTCAATTCAATCATAATCGCCCAACCCTATGTTTATTTAGAAAAGGCAACATGGATCAAATGGAATTAAAAAATTAACTCACTTCATCAAGCACAATCATCTGCACTTGACTGACTTTGGCCACTCCTTTCTTGATGAGGTCTAAAATCCTCCCAGGAGTGGCAATGATCACGTGTACTGTAAAATAAATTATATTTAATAAATAAATGTAACATACAGGATTTACCCTAAATAGAAGGCGGTCTTGGCTGACCACTAACAAAATGCATAGCTTTAGGTGTAGTATGACAATGTAAAAGGATCATGTCTATCATTTTGGCAATATACAGTTGCTGATGACTGCAGCATAGAAAGCTGTATCCAATACTTTACTCAGTCACAGAGCAATGTTTTGATTTGCTACCATGTTTAAACCATCAACCCCCCTTGTCTGCCAATAATTTAGCTGTATAATCAGGGGGATTGGAAAGAACAAACTGATGGTATTCATTAGATAGTCATCAGGACACATTTCTGATAGTCCATATTAAACAAAGTAGTTACTTTAGTACTTTAGACAAGAAATGAAAATTCACCTCATTGTGGTTTTGTGATGAGGTTAATAAGTTATAAATTATATTAAGTTATAAAAAAGGCAGCAATAATGCATCTAAATTTTTAAAGTTTACCTGTTTCATCAAGTCTCATGATGTCATCACGTAGGTTGGTTCCACCTGTGGTTGCCATTACCTTCACTCCACCCATGTGTTTGCTGACCTGGATACATATTTGGCTTACTTGCAGAGCCAGTTCTCTGGTGGGCACAATGACCACAGCTGGAAAACCAAACACAATCTTGTGATAAGAGTACTCGCACATTTTTTAAAGCTGAGCCAGTTTAGGCTTAATTTGGACACATGAACAAAACTTTTCCAAACCAATAAAACAATCAAATCATAAGAATTAGAGATCGGAACTGCATGGAAGAGTCACACCATGTTCCAAAAGACACATTTCCAAAAAAACACTTTTCAGTCTAGTACCCTTGAAACCCGTACCTAAACCCTAAGTCTTTTTTTTGCGTTTCCACTGCAGACAAGACTCTTACATGTAGGAGGGGTTGTTACCGGATGGCAATACGTGTGTGTACTAATGACAGTGAACAAAAGGAACATCTGAGCCTCGATCCTTCATGGAGCCGACTTGTGCACATTTATTTTAAGAACTAAATAGAAATTATTTTGCGTGGAGTGTTTTTAGAGTCTGTCGCCATCGATGGATATTTAAAAATGGCAGGTTTGTGCACAGAAAAGTGACGATTCTGTCGACCTATCAATGGACTGCAGTGTTTCAAGCGCCACCTGTCCTGGGCCAGTGTGCTAGGTACTTCAGAGAGGTCACAAAAAAAACAAGACAAACGGAGTGGTTCTATTGGTACCATCCACAACATTGCCAATGGAAACAAAAATAACCATTTTAATGTGAAACAGACTGAACTCATTGGCAGAAACGTGGCTAAAGACGCATTGATTAGTGTTAGGGGTTAGGTTTTTATTTAGGAATTAAATACAGTGCCAACAGAAATCTGTTTAATAAATGTTCAATTACTCTATTTTCATCTTAATATTCTATTTATGGTCACAGAAGACAAAGAACACCAGCAAATATTTAAATTTAAGAGGCTGAAAACAGAATTGACATTTTGCTTGAAAAACTTATTAAAGACTAAAAGCTTAAAATAGCCTGTTAATTTTCTGTCTATTAACTGATTAATTTATGCAGTGTTTCATCTCTACATTCAACTAATGGTGTGACTAAGTACCACAACAATAGCTGTAAATCATTATCAGTGGTAGATATTGATTTTATTCGCATTCTGTCATGTTACATTCCATCACAACTCAGAGTGAGTTAAGCGTCAATCTGACATTTACTGTGAGCAACAAAGTCACCTTGTATGCAGTCCTTCTTCAAGTCAATGCGTTCAAGTAAGGGAATGAGGTAGGCTCCACTCTTTCCCGTGCCATTCTTGGCTCTGGCCAAGATATCCCTTCCTGACAGTGCAATGGGAATGCTTTCCTCCTGAGGGGGGAAGCAGCAATAGATTAATACACAATACTGCTTTTCTGCGTGGGTACCTGATCTAACAAAAGTTTGTTCACATGTAGAGCAACTGTATGAAAAGAAAATTATTGATATATAGACCCCGCTCATTGGCTCACAAATACCCCATTCAGGCTGCTGAGTGATATATGGGTCCAGCTGATCAAGATATTGATATCTTTAATGAAATAAGTGAAAACTTTGATCAGCTGGTGGTGCTCGGGGAAAGGTCAGGGGATGCCCAAAATTATTAAAATTTATGCTTTAGGGGTCATGAATGTCTATACAAACACTGCATGGCAATTTATCATGCCGAGATGGGAGATATTTCTGTCAAGACCAAAGCAGTGGATCAACTGACAGAGCCATGCCTCTCACAGAGCTAAAAATAGTTTCATTTCTTATTTGCTGCGTTGCCTCAGTCTAACTTAAATGATAGTATTTGATTGTAATTCAATACACTTTGTTAAGTTCAGCAAATATTCCCTCATGGTCTGCTAGCTCTCCATTTTGTGTGTGGTCTTGAGGGGAGGGGAAAAAAAACCAAAAGAAAAAAAACCCTCCTACACAGGCCTGGCACTGTAAATGGGAAAACAAAAGTGGTGTGGACTTTGCCACACAACATTGTTCCAGCAAATCAGCAACGTCAGTGCTCGTACACAGGAGTGATGGGGCATATGCCATAAGATCATAGCCAATTTTAAACCTGACAAATTTTTAACCCTTGAATACTAACTAGATTTTAAAGGTTTACACTACGTCACATTCATACACTGACGGCAGAGGTTAAGATGCCAACTGCTCATCAGAAACACAGTAACATTCATATACATTTACTGAAGCAACTTGGGGTTCAGTATCTTGCCCAAAGACGCTTCAACATGCAGACTGGAGGAGCCAGGGCTCAAGGTTAATCCTATCGTATGAAAACCCTGTACATTTTTATTTGAATGAGACCGTAGCTGTGTTCCCATTAACGTTTTTTTATGCACATTTTTAAGTATTGCATTAGAAAAGGTTGATGAAACTGCAAAATTCAAAGACAAAAAAATCAATTTTTCTCAGATGCTTGACCTTTAGGTCCTTGCGATTGGTTTAGTTTATGGTTGGCTAACTCTACTTCTTGTATATTACAGCCATGCATAACATCAACTATGCGTGGTGTAGCCTAGTTTATTTACTCCAAACCAGGATGGAAATGTGCATGATTCGCAGTCTGTTCTGCGACATTTCAAAAGTTTGCTTAAAATTCGCTTGACAATTGGATGGAAACATGGCTAGTAAAGTCATTTAATAAAAAGGTAGACTGCAATTGTTGACTGTTTAGTAAGAGTCGTATGTCACATGTTAATATAGGAATATATGTATCAAAAAAAATTTGCAATGTTGTAGGTACTACATTTACTGTCTCTTTAATCATCAAGAGATGTACTTCATCACAAATTCACCTTCTTGTCAAAAGGGATAAAATCTGAGTTGACTGAATGTACCTGGATTGGAGATGGCTTTTCCCAGCCCATCTCAAAGATTCCCATAAGCAGCTCCCTCTTTAGGCAATAATCTTCAAACTCGTTGCCTTTAGTTGAAGTCACATCCTGAAATAGTCGAAAAACAATAGATTAATGAACATTTGGTTCACCAGATTTAAACAGATCATGGATTATATCCCTGACCATGACAGTAGATGAGTTTGCCTTTTCTGGAGGTATTCTCCCCCACCCAATGTGTCACATTTGTGTACAGCGTCAGTATACAGCAGAAAGCAGCATGGACAGTGACAATGTTACAGTGGTTGCTGTGTGTAGACCACAGACTGTAAAAATAAGTTGTAACCATGGTGTTACTGTTTAACAGCACAGTAGTAGATCTGTCAGCTACAAAAAGAATGTAGAAACATTTTTTTTTAAACTATGCAATGTTAACACTTATCAGATTCTCACCTTCCAAGGCATAGCAGCAAAATATTATGTTACAACATAATAGTCTACACTTTATGGTAACATTATGAACAGTGACATAACTAGCAAAAGCACAAGTAAAAACAATTTTCTGCCATTTCTATTTCCAAACTGGATGACTTCCAGCTCAGTAAAAACAAAACTATTTTGTACCAACCGAAGTTTTCATCCTCATGTCTTTTGGGGGCAATTTCAAATTTTTCTTCCAGTCATCTCCAGGTCTGAGGAGGGTAAAGTTCTTGTAAGCAATAAGCATAACAGAGAATTGACAGTAATAATAGTTTGAACATGCAGAAAACATCAAGTCCAAATTCTTGGATTTCTAGAATAAAATAACTTACTTGATGACAGCGTTAGTTGTAGGGGCCAGCTGAGAATTACCATTGATTGCACCTTTCATCTGGTTAAGCTGCTGCTGTTGAGGGCCTCCTCCACCTCCACCTGGTGCTCCAGCAGGCTTTACTGAGCCTCTGAGCTGTCCATTCTGGTTTGACAAGCCCAAAATCACTGGGTTCTCTGTCCTGACTGTACTCATGTTTACTTGGTTTAACTTTTCTGTCCCAACAGCAGTGAAATCTCCAACAGCCTCTAGATGAAGCCAGTCCTCTCTCTGGACTACTCAAGATTGTCCTTCACTCTTGAGACTTCAATATTTATCCATACATAAATTGTTCAAATGCTTTGTCTCAGTAGGTTCCTCAACAATATTGTTGTTTGATAAATTCCTCTTCACTGTTTAGATACTTTCTAGGCTCCTATTTCTTTTCTAAATTAGGGCTTAGGATAGATGTGCCATTGTTATCTGGAAAATCACACACCAGGAGAATTTAGCTAGCTTTCAAGTACTGGCCGACTGTTTAGCTAGCCATCTTGTGTAGCTTAACTGAGCCGCTGCGTCCTTTCTCTGGTTTTTCCAACCCTGAAACATACAAGACACATTGTTACATTTAGCTAAGACGACAAAAACACATTACAATTGAATGACGATGTGTGACAAAAGACAATATGCTGTATTTGCAGGGTGGTGACGCTTGTCAAGTCGATAACTAGCGGATCGATAATTGTAGATGACTGGCCTAACGTCAAAAGTTAGCCGACACAGCGGCGGATGGTAACGTTAATAGTATTGAGGTAACCCTTGCTAAGACTATGGAAACAGCGTTGATAAACTGAAAGTCAAGCACATCCGCAGATTTTCTGTAACGTTACGGTTACCCAAGACTGTGCCGCTCGAGAAGTCTAGTGTGAAAATACCTGACTGACACGGGGAATTTATGTCCGTTTAACCCAACAACTAGAAGAAACTATAATACCCTTCTGCTAGCCACCGACATCTGTTTAACATGCACATGAAGCTTTAGCTTCATGCTAATGTTGTGCTGTTTCGGTAATCATCGTTCCGATGCCGGATTCAGACCGTTTTAACCCACTCGATATGTTTTAACGCCAATACACATAACGTTATTTGCAACCTTTCCAATGTTCGCATTAAGACAAAACTAGATATCCAGCATCAGCCAATATTAAGTTAGCTAACTTAGCCGAGGTGATTGCCGTGCTAGGTCTGCTAGCAAGCTAACATTAACTGGCAATCGATGACGAAATAACGTTAACAGTTAGCGCTAATTGTAAAAGTCACCACGAAATAATGGAGTATCTAGCGAAGAACTATCCATAATTAGAAATATATTAGATGTGCATGCGTTTACCTTGAATGCCTGAAATAACCGGTTCCCTGTGCGGTGTTAGTGAGGTGTACTCAATTTTTAGCTGACTGCGAAACAGTCTTGTCAACCAAACGTTCAAGATGGCTTCCAGTCGTATTTGAACCCGCCCCCATCTAACTAATCAGCTGATTTCATTTCAAATCAAGGGTTTACCTTACCAGGGTGTCCTCTCAAAATAATACTTTCAGAATATCTAAAGTTACTACATCCAGTTCACTGCATCTGTGGAGCCCGTGTCTTTCTCGGTATTGTGTGCCGTCTGTGTTCTCTTGACTCAAATGTACGTACATTCATCTACTTAGACTAGAAAAGAAGGTGAGATTTCTTGCAAAACCACAAGAAATATAGGCCCAGTGCCTACATGTGCAGCACCCACACCTCAAAGTGGCTGAAGTAGGCTAGGTGTGTATTGCTGCAAGATAATAAATATTACAGAAACGTACTTTATCACTCAACTGCTCCATATCATACCATAACTAGGCTTATAAGGCCTACATAAAAATTACAATGGTAAAGCATTTAGATATTTTCAACAGCAGAGTAGCTCTGCATCAAGCACATGTGAACAATTAGGGGGGTTGTTTTTTTGTAGTTTTATAATGGGAATGCTTTCAAAAAGTGACATAGCAGATTTATTGACACTATGGGTCAGATGGAACACTGGAATCAGTAGGCCTATGAAACATATACAGCCGTATATATATATATATATATCTATGTAAAGTAGTTTTGAACCTTTAACCATTTAACCAGAGGTCATATCACTGACAGCTTTTTATTTTTTTTTTCAGGAATGACCAGTTCACATATTCAAACCACAGTCTGATTTGCTGGCCATGGAGCAGCTCAAGGGCTCCTTCATGGCTTTCTCCACCTAAATTTATCCGGCAAACCAACTACCTACAGTAGCAATTTAGACTTTGTGTTTGGATGATGTTTATGGTATACTATCACCAGCGTATTCGTATTGTCATGGCTGAATATTATATTCAGATAAGATTTGCAAGGGTGTGGTTGTTGCTAGGCATTCCCAAATAAGTCTGACCAATTCAGTATAATTGCCTTATGCTTGTCAAAAGCTAGAATATATTGTGGACTGCAGTTACTTAGGCTTGCATGAGTGCTCTTGCATGCTTACTGTTGAAAGTCTGGTAATGGATCTTTTGACTGTTTTGACTTCATGTTTCCATCAAGCGCACCCCCAACAAAGAAATCAGTCAAGACAAATATAGAAGAACAAGCACTAACAGGAAGTACAAGCACATTTCTCTATGACAGTGTAAGCTATACATTCAAGCAAGCAAGATTCACCGGAATGGCTATAACATACTTGGTGTTTGAGGTAAGACATACTAATTGTTGAAGTGAATGGTTAATTGCTTTAGATGTTCTGTAGAACTACTATCTCCGATGGGTCTTTGTCAGTATATATAGCGAGTCACATTATGTTCTAAATTTAATTTTAGATATTCAAATGTGGCACCTATATGTGTTTAATTTGTCTGTTGTTCTATAACCTTAAAATAAATTCTTACTGTCATTTAGTCTGTGGTAAAAACAATTTTAACTGCTAGTGGACATGTTTAAGTAGCTACAATCTACTGTTTAAGTCAGTATAGGATAACTCTTAAACATTTTCTAAACCTCAGCTGCATCATGTTGGCATTTTAAAGCAAGAAATTTTAAGATTACAAGCAACACGTAGCTGCTTCCTATGATTCAACAATGTTTAAATTGTTACAAAGTTGAGAAACATAATTCATAAACTACAATGAATTACTGAACTGTAAACAGATGTGGTTTAGTTACATTGGGTGTCTGCTGCTTCTTTCCTTTTGACTCACTAGGGAAATAAGCAAGGAAGAAAATTACTGTAACACATCCTACTGTAAGTTTTAGAGAGTACACTAGCATGATATATTCCATTTTTCTAATAACATGCTTCAAATAGCTTGCAATTAATTTATCGTCACTGATATAATGGGTAAAAATAATTTAATTTAACAGAACACTAATGCAATATCTGTGATTATTTTCATGTCCTTAAGCACAAAATATTATCTGATTATCTACATTGTTTGAAATTTTTTTTCAAATGAATGAAATTGATCATTGTAGAGGAAATTACATTACAAAATCATGTTTAAACATTGTGATATAAAAACAGGTTATTGAATACATGTAAATTTCATGTAAACTAGTTTATATAATTTAAACTTTAAAGTTTTGTTTCATGGAACAGAATTTACAGTGAATTAACATTTATGTTTATAAGAATGGAAATTGACATATAGGAAAAGTTTCATGAAAATATCTAAATCAATAAAAATGTACTCTATATTATGCAGACAAGTTACATGAATATACGGGAGTAGCTGCTGCTAATACTATTTAGTTTACTATTCGGCCTCAGTTACTTATTTCTCTTCATGTAGTCCCAGACAGACTCAATGATTAGGGGGAAGTGTGATTACTATTTATTCATTAATTTACAGCCAAAATAGGATGTTTTGCCCCAAAACATCTCCTAGTTATTATAATGGGGAAGTGAAAGACATCTGGTCTATTCAGTGTTTCCTGCTTAACAATATGAATCAGAAAACCGTAGAGAATAAATAACAAAAAGCTACTCAAGCTTATGTAATATTTCATTTCTCTTTTCATTGTGAAATACTATTTTATATATCAGCCAAATCTAGTGTGTACAATTGTGTTATATTCCACAGCACACAAAGTGATTCTCGAACTGTGATGAGGTAAATTAAATTAACATTTCCCCGCTTTATATTTTTACAGCCGTCAAGCAGCGAAGGACCTGTGAACTTGACAGACTATGAGAACTATACAGACGACTCTACAGTAGAGTTTGATTGTCCTCAAAATGAGATGGGCCTCCAGACCTTTTATGATGTGTTCAAGCCGGTGCTTTATAGCTTGATCTTCCTGCTGGGTGTGGCAGGGAATGGCCTGATGATAACAGTCCTCCTGAGACGTCGGCACCTCCTGCGTATCACTGAGATCTACCTACTGCACCTTGCCCTGGCTGACCTCATGCTCCTTTTTACATTTCCTTTCGAAGCAGTTGACAGTGCCATTGGTTGGGTGTTCGGGGAGATTCTCTGCAAGCTGATACAAGGGATGAAACATCTTAACCTCCTTTGTGGGAGTTTCCTTTTAGCTTGCATTGGGTTTGATCGGTATTTGGCTATTGTTCATGCTATACCTAGTATGCAAAGTCGACGTCCGAGAACAGTTCACCTAACATGCATTTTATTATGGCTGGTCTGTCTAGGTTTATCAATTCCCAATGTTGTGTTTCTGAGCGAGATAAAGGGTGCCTGCTCATATCATCATTTTGGTATTCATGCAAACAACTGGGTTTTGACCATGAGATTATTTGATCATATGTGCTTTTTCCTACCTCTGGCTGTCATGAGCTATTGTTACACAGCAGTGGTTGTAACTTTGTGCCACAGTCAGAAGAGCCAAGCAAAGCAAGGAGCAATTCGACTGGCTTTACTAGTCACTCTTGTATTTTGCTTCTGTTGGCTACCATATAATGTCACCTTAGTGGTAACAACTATCGTAGACCTGAAATTTCTCACACTTAACAGCTGCAGATCCTACAGTCAACTGATAGTAGCCTATGATGTGACAAAGAGTCTGGGTTTCGCACACTGTTGCCTGAACCCTTTCTTATATGCCTTTGTTGGGATGCGGTTTCGCAATGAGCTAATACGGCTACTTTGTCATTTGGGCTGCGGCCGTGTTTGTATGCCTTTCATCAGAGGTCAGGGTCACAGTCGCCCCTCCATTTCAGATGGAGCAACAACCACCAGCAATATTCTCATCTAATAAACTGTTACACAGTGTCAGCTGTAATTAAAATGCTTCTATGCTGTTCTACACTATTTTGTTTGTACTGATGGAAAATGTTATAATTTGATTAGATATTCTTACAATACAGTACCCATTGCTACTTTGATTGCATTTAAAATGTGTTTTATTTACCCAGTCAAATCTTTTTTTATTGTTGGCCGAAATCTGTTTTAGCTTGTATTTTAGCAACTGTTAACTGAATTTCATTTATTTTTTTATTTTAAATAAAGCTTTCCATATATCATACATCAACTGTGTCCCCTTGTCACTGCACAACAATGATGGACAACACAATAACCAAAACCACATTAGAGATCAATATTATTCTATTTTTAGACTTCTATTAAAACGGTTATACAGAACAACTGCAAACAATCACAAATTGCATCTTATATACAGCAAGTGTAGTGTGTGTGCATGTATGTATATATATACGCACACACATACACACACATATATATATATATATATATACACCCCTTAGCATGAAATTAAACCATTATGATTTTAAAACAAATAGAAATTTGAGGCACTCCTCTCCTGACTGCCACTCTGTTCCCACAACAAATACACACATCTTTGAAATATACATATTTTACAGTATTTTTAGAAAATGGCTTGAGATTTGTTATTGAACTGTGTTGCAGTGCTTTTAAATATTACATTTTTAAAGTCAGTTGTAATCCAAAGTTTAAAGAGTATCACTGATTTATTATTTTTACAGTTACTCCTTTCAAACTGCAAGAATAACATAACAAAACTTGGAAACAATGGGAACCTAGTGGACCGGATTGTTTTCCTTTTTTTTTTTTTTTTTTTTTTTACAGTTTATGTGAGCTGGATTCAGAATGGCATATTGGCCATACCTCCGGGGCCATAGCCAATGGGACTGTCCAAAGACATTCCACGCTGTCTGAGAGACTGGGGGCCCATCATACCAGACTGTGGGTGGGAAGGGGCCATCATGGGTCCCTGAGGAGACATTAAAGGACCCTGGGGGCCAAAGGGATCCCCTGGAATTGACATGCTTCGCTGCTTAGCCTGCATCATCATAATGTTTTGCTGTGCCATCAGATTGTGTGGGTGCTGCTGGGAGGACATCATGCCTGGGTATGGATTGGAAGGATGGTGAAGAAGGCTGTTCGCCATCATGGCTTGCTGTTGCTGGAGTTGCTGCTGGGGCACCATGCTTGTCCTTCCCATCATATGTCCAGGGGGACACATGGGGCCCATGCCACCAGTAGAAACCATTCCCCTAGTGCCCCCCTGATGAATGCCCATGCTTTGACGTATTCCACCATGTGAAGGGTGAGGTGGCAGCTGCTGTTCAGCCATCATATTCTGTAGGTTTGCTAAGTGGGGGTTGGACGAAGGACCGCTGCTGTGGGGAGGGCCAGAAGAAGACAGATGTTTGAGGAGCTGCTGTGGAGTAGGCTGCTGGGATGGTGGCCCCTGATGTGGATTCTGATGTGGCTCACTCTTGGGAAAATATTGAAGAGTGCTACTGGGCTTGTCAGAAGGAATGATGCGGGAGAGATCAAACTCGGGGATCCCTGTGTGAGTGGGTCGTATGACTTCACTTAGATCTGGGCCATCCCCCATGGGCAAAGAGGCAAATGAGTCTGAGGGGTGAGAGGGGCGTTGGTGAGGATGACCTTTGCCAAGCATGTGTAATTGCTGAGGTGGCAAAATATCTTCATTAGACTGAGAGAAATTCTGTGACATTCCTCCAATAGGTGAGTGCATGGGCCCATGTGGTGGTGGCTGGATGCGAGGAAAACCAGCCATCTGGTTCTGAGATATAGGTGAGACATTGCAGGGCCCCATCCCATCAGGTGCACCTACACCCATCATGGCAGAATTCATGACAGGCATGCCCATGTGGTTTGGGGAAGAAAGCACAGATCCTGAGGCATCATGGGATAGGTGCTGCTGACCTTGGCTTACTAAACCCATTGGGCTTTGTGGATCACTGTGGGGACCAATGGAGCCCTGGGAGACAAGTATCTGGGAGGTCTGGGGGTTCCCCATGTTTCCTGGTGACAAAAGAAGGCAATAATGTTAATTGGACATCTATTCATATTTTCAAATAGCACTACTTTAATATGAGGGTTTAGGCTGAGAGGTTTTTCATAGGCAAAGCAACATAGATCTAAAAATTAACAAACTTCATTCATTCACCGATAGCAATGGGATATCACTGAACCGGAGCCATTCTACTACTTCCTTTTTGCATTCTGCCGAACTGTATAAGGTGTTTGTTGTTTACATACCTCCAATGCTGACACCAGATAGAAGCGGTCGATCTGGCAGCATCTCATCATCGGAAGTGGCAATTGTTTTGATTGCATCGTGGTAGAGAGGAGTAGAACTGGGCATGGCATACTTTGACATCTGAGACATGATGAGAGATAAAGGATTCTGAGATGGAGGGGCATCAGGGGAGGAAGTGAATGGCATACTAGGATTCATAGATCCTGGCTGGCTAATTGGAGTAGAGCTGGAACTTCTTGGGGGAAGTGACTGGCCTGCAAAGAATACAAAAAAAATACATTAACGTCATAGCAGTAAAAGAACAGAATTAATGATGAGCTGAGATGATTTTATCTTCTGAGTGTACCTGTCTCAGTAGAACTACTTCCTCCGTTGCCAACTACCTTCCCACTGGTTGGACCACCTGGACTTGGAAGAGCTGTTTTAGGAGACGCCCACCCCGGAGAGCCCACAGCCATGGCTGGGGACTTGAGTCGTCCAGGAGAGGCAGATGGAGAGTGCAACACAAGGTTGGAAGACCCCATTACCTGGGGAGACTTCATGGAAGAAGAAGAAGGAGTCCCAGCACCAGAAGTAGGGGGAAGAGGGGGGTGATGCCCTGCAGATGAGATCTGTGAGGGTGACTTCAGTCCAGGAGCAGAGGGGGAAGGTAGAAGAGGAGATGGCTCTTGGTTGAGGGATGGAGATTTGAGCTGATGAGGAGGAAGCACGGAAGGAGACGGTAGAGGGTTAACATTGATTGACAGGTCAGAGGAGTGCCTAGGACCGAGGTCCTGTCCCCTGAGGCTTCCAGTCATCGGCATATGACTAAGCCGTGATGTACTTCCCATTTGATTAGGACCTTGGTCAGGCCCAAACATCTCAGGGCCAGATTGTTGAAGATAGGACCTTTCCAACTGTCCTCCAGAGAAGGGACCTTGATTAGGAAACTGGAAGGGGCCATCAGGTACTGGGATCATTCCCTTACTTACTCCTCTTCCATTGTGTGAAGCCCTGATTCGTGAAATCTCTCCTGGGCTAAACATCTCACCCAAAGGCCCCCCTCCAGAAGGACCTCCTCGGAGCTTCTGAGATAGCATCATCTGCTGTTGTTGCTGAACATTCATCTGGTTCATGTTCAATGTGAGGTGGCTCCCCAGAGGAGAATCCACCAAGTCTCTCATCTGAGGACCCCCTCCAGGAGAACCCATAATATCCCTTGAGCCAGGAAAATCCATAGGATCACCTCGAGTGGAGGGTGGACCCCTACCCATTCCCAAATTGGGAAAGTCTGGGCCCCCAGGATTATCCATAATTCTTGAACCAAGGTTGCCCTGCTGCTGCTGTTTACCTAATCTGTCATGTTCAAACCTAGGAAGCACCTGCATCTGCCGTTTCTCCATGATGCGAAACATTTCCTCACGTGTTAACAGATGCTCTGGGTCACCTTGCAAGTGCTGAGGAGGTCCACTGGGGTAGCAACCATGAAAAGGACCTCCACCACCTATGTTGTTGGGCATATCATCTAGCCAAATCATTCCTGGCCTGGTGGGCCTTTGGGCTCCTAGACCCTCCACTGATAAAACACCGCCTGTACTACCAGGAAAACCCCCTCCGCCAGGTGGCCCTCTTTGCATCTGTCCCAGGAACCTTGGGCCACGGGGTCCCTCTTGGTGCATGTCTATCATTCGTGCATTTCCACCCATTCCTCCACCCATCATATTGCCAGGACCCCACTGCTGGTCTCCAGGCTTGCTGTGGTAGGGAGGAGGGGGTCCTCTCATCATCATGGGACCGCCATGCATGCTCATCTCAGTCATCATTCTAAAGTGCTGGGGATGTGTGGGGGGTTGCATATCTTGTTGTCGTCTCTTCTCTAGGTAGTATTCTTCTTGAAGTTTCCTCCACGCCATTTGCTCTGGGGTCAGCCCGTCTGGTCCAAGTAAGGGACCCATGTCAACCACAGGTGAAGACAGCTGGTGATGAGGGTGTTGTGGTAGGTTATGGTGAGAGTCCATTTGAGGGCTTTCAAGGGCAGGTCCACCAAGGGACTGTGTCTGAGAAATTATGGACTGAAGGGGTTCTTCATATTTCTTCATCCCACCCATCGGAGCCAAGGCTGACGATAGCATATTACTGCTACTGCAATTTCCACAGTTATTAGTACCACTGTCACTGTCGTCATGAATACCACTCCTATCAGTATTGTTGTTATTATTTAGGTTGGAGGAGTTATTACTAGCATTGTTGTTGGAGCCTCCTGTGTCTACATTGCCTCCACTTGCCCCACTGCGTAGAAGCAGCCTCTCTATGTCTCTCAGTGTCTGTAAAGAGCGCTCCCTGTGTTCCAGCTGCTCTTTGGAAAGACCATCTGTGTTCCCTGGGCCACTCCTCTGGCCTGCATCACTCTGTAGGTGTGCAGATAGGATTGAGGGACTCCCTGAGGGGGAAACAGTAGCAACAGGAAGAGTCATACCCCCTGCACCCTCTCTATCTCCATTTCCTGTGACTGGGACCGCAGGTGTGGCCATGCCTCCTCCCTCTGACCTATGGGCAACAATGCTGTTATTGCTGGAGGCTCCGCCAGGTCTGGTCTGAGAGGATTCATTATCGGAGTGTCCTGTTGATGACGGTGTCCCTGCAGGATGCAGTGGGCCTCCAACTCCTACAGAGGCTGGGCGTGGAGTTCCACTTTGGGATTTAGGGGTACCTGTGGGTGGAGAGCTGCTGGAGTTTATCTTCTCAGATAGGTTAGGAAGCTTCCCTGATGGGTGGCCCTGTGGCAGCCAAAGGAGAAAAAGAAACATGTTCAGGCTATTAAAATACCATTACTACTACTACTACTACTACATTATTCTTATTTTTTGTAGCAATAGTTGTAGTTACATTATATAGTACAGTATATTGTCTATTATTTAATTTTTTAACACCAAAACACATTGTGCACTTCGCTTTCTCAGTAAGTATTCACAGTAGTATGAAAACCGGAACAAAAAGGAGACAAAAATAGCTACACAAATCATCGTTCCCACATACTTTGCAGCTGTGGAAACACTTTTACTCCCCTGAGGTTTAACAGGTTTAAGACAAACCTGACATTTTGTTTAATTTGCCACTGAGCTGTGGATGTCTGACCTGCTCCAACTTGGTGCGTGGTACATTTTGCTGGTGAAATAGAAGGATGGAATCAGCCTGTCCTTTCATTACTGCCTCTGCAGCACTGTCAAACAAAGCAATATTACAAATTAAATGCAGTTACATAATAAAGTGTTAAACTGCAAAGCTAATCAAAATCTACAAAGAGACTTAATTTTGATTCTCCACTTCTAATATGAAAAATTCACTTGCATGGCAGGCCTATAAATAGTTCTCACCTGTTGGCTAGGCTGGTTGTGAAAACATACACCACTTGCTGTGACGGCTGAGGTGGCTCTGCCTTTAGCCCTGGTCCCACACCACATCCCATCACAGGACCTCCAGGTTCAGTCATGGAACCTGTAGACAGGCGATCAGAGAGGCCCTGGATAGGACCTGCCAGCCCACGCTCTCCTGACAAAAATGAGCAGCACACTGTATTAATTTGTCTAAAGTGGTATCTTGGTTTGTAATTATAATACCAGTACATAATTTTGGCTACAACATCTAAACACTAGATGGAGCTAAAACACATACAGTATAAAGTCAATTCACTGGAAAAGTTACCCAAAACTGGCATCCTTTTCCTTTCAGTGCGTGTGCAGAATATGTAAATATACCTTTAACCAAACTGAGGCATGGCAGGGGATTTCTATATGTAATTCATGCAGCCTTCACAGTTGGGGTCACATTGACACTACTGTTACTGAGGACTGTGTTACATTCAGACAACAGCAAGTGGCAACTTATTTCCCTTCTTTGGAGGTAGACAGACTCACGGTGGGTCGCAGCGTGTGGCTTGTCTTCATCTTCTTCTGTGTCGGGTCCAGAACACCATTCATCTCCACTATATGGCTGTTTCTTCTCCAGAACACAGCGCCGCTTACTGCGCATAACACCCTCTAGAGGATAATACACACACACACACACACACACACACACACACACACACACACACACACACACACGTGTCCCTTTAAACGGTATTACCAATGTTGTATCATTCACTACACACACTGTTTTAATGTGGTTTGCCTAAAATCTGAACAGTCTGATAACAGAATCACTTCAAAACAATAATCAAATGGTCTTTGTTAAAAGCTACATCATAAAGTCATATTATCCAAATGTACCATAGTCATGTCATGTAAAATTAGGGATTATGTTAACCAGAGCTACAGCATGTCTGTGAGCCAAATTCTGGAAGCTTATAAAAAGGTGAAACTCAGGTTAGTGAGACCATGCTTAAACCATCCCCTGCTGCTGTGACCACACATGCATTCTCATTCTTGTCCTGTCATAGGATAAGCTGATATAAAGCCCTAAACAACAACAAACAAAATTGACATACATGCAAATTTTCTCTTTTTGCCTCTGCAAAAGATGAAACATTAGAAAATAGTGAAATAAACTGAGTTGACTTTAAATGTTTCTTAAATTTACTTAAATATCTAAAACATTACAAAACAGAATTATCAAATATAGAGGTAAAATTAAACAGCAATTATTTGCAGTTCTGTTCATCTCTGTATTGGTTTTCTTTTCTTTTCGCAACAATATACCATGCTTACTAATCACATTTGCAGATGCAATGTTTTGAAAAGCATGTGCTGAGCCTTCTCACATGGTGCAATTACGATTTTGTGGATGCACAGGCTGCTGTGCGCCAGTGTGTGAAAACGGCTGCAACAAATACGTAGCAGCTTTAACATTTCCAGAAGGTAAACTGCAGTAGAAGAGGCGGAACCAACTTCTGACAAGAAATAAAACGGTGGTTTTAAACAGTCAAATGGAAAATGGTGACAGAAAAGAAAAGTACATGGGCAATGTCCCTGATTACTGTCACATATTTAGATAAGCTTTTTCAAGGTTCATTACTCAACATCCATATGCCAATAAAGACATCAGATGAGCTTGGATAACCACTAAAGTCTGTGAATGTACAGTAAATAAGTTTGGAGTGACAATACAGAGAAAAGAACAGCAGAGGGAGAACTGCTACCATGATACAGAGAAGCAATATGAAAAGAACTGAACTCTAGTCTTCTGTGAATGTTTTTATACATTTTTGTTGTCAGCTTCCGTTTACAGACTATTTGTCTCTGGCTCTCTACAGGTTTCCAGGTTTGGTGGCGGAGTGATCTGAGTAGAGGAGGGAGGCTTGTGTTTCATTTAAATGCACTTTTGTTTTTCTACATGCAGTTACATCACAGGGAATGAGACAGAAAGCAAGAGACCAAAGTTGTGTGGATGGTGTGTATGTATGTCTGTGCGGGTGGAGGGGGTAGGTCAAATTAAGCCAGAAGGTATTTCCCTTCAAATGATCCACCCTATCCTTCATTCTCTCTCACTTTCAGCCTCTGTCGTTCTTTTGTGTTGGAACTACGCCTCTCCTTGTGTGTGTGTCAAGGTGCGTGCAAGTATGTCTGTGTGCTTTAATGTGTGTTATGTTTTTGAAGAGGACGTTCAAGTCATGTACAGGAAGCCCAGATGAGTTTCACAAAATCACATCTGCATCTCGTCATCTGCAGTCAAAAGCTCACGTGACCGCACAAACACTTAAATAAGCAACAGCAAACAAATGCAAATCAAACATTTTGTACTGAAGCACCTGAACACGTGTTTACAGACACTCACAAAAAAGAATTTTAAAGTTTTCCCACTCACTCATTGTCCCCTAATTTAATAACCTCTCTAGGCTTACAAAATTTTTGCTACCTCATGACCTGTCTCTTT
>NC_060166.1:32667111-32786062 GCF_021292245.1 Micropterus dolomieu
ACACACACACACACACACACACACACACACACACACACACGTGTCCCTTTAAACGGTATTACCAATGTTGTATCATTCACTACACACACTGTTTTAATGTGGTTTGCCTAAAATCTGAACAGTCTGATAACAGAATCACTTCAAAACAATAATCAAATGGTCTTTGTTAAAAGCTACATCATAAAGTCATATTATCCAAATGTACCATAGTCATGTCATGTAAAATTAGGGATTATGTTAACCAGAGCTACAGCATGTCTGTGAGCCAAATTCTGGAAGCTTATAAAAAGGTGAAACTCAGGTTAGTGAGACCATGCTTAAACCATCCCCTGCTGCTGTGACCACACATGCATTCTCATTCTTGTCCTGTCATAGGATAAGCTGATATAAAGCCCTAAACAACAACAAACAAAATTGACATACATGCAAATTTTCTCTTTTTGCCTCTGCAAAAGATGAAACATTAGAAAATAGTGAAATAAACTGAGTTGACTTTAAATGTTTCTTAAATTTACTTAAATATCTAAAACATTACAAAACAGAATTATCAAATATAGAGGTAAAATTAAACAGCAATTATTTGCAGTTCTGTTCATCTCTGTATTGGTTTTCTTTTCTTTTCGCAACAATATACCATGCTTACTAATCACATTTGCAGATGCAATGTTTTGAAAAGCATGTGCTGAGCCTTCTCACATGGTGCAATTACGATTTTGTGGATGCACAGGCTGCTGTGCGCCAGTGTGTGAAAACGGCTGCAACAAATACGTAGCAGCTTTAACATTTCCAGAAGGTAAACTGCAGTAGAAGAGGCGGAACCAACTTCTGACAAGAAATAAAACGGTGGTTTTAAACAGTCAAATGGAAAATGGTGACAGAAAAGAAAAGTACATGGGCAATGTCCCTGATTACTGTCACATATTTAGATAAGCTTTTTCAAGGTTCATTACTCAACATCCATATGCCAATAAAGACATCAGATGAGCTTGGATAACCACTAAAGTCTGTGAATGTACAGTAAATAAGTTTGGAGTGACAATACAGAGAAAAGAACAGCAGAGGGAGAACTGCTACCATGATACAGAGAAGCAATATGAAAAGAACTGAACTCTAGTCTTCTGTGAATGTTTTTATACATTTTTGTTGTCAGCTTCCGTTTACAGACTATTTGTCTCTGGCTCTCTACAGGTTTCCAGGTTTGGTGGCGGAGTGATCTGAGTAGAGGAGGGAGGCTTGTGTTTCATTTAAATGCACTTTTGTTTTTCTACATGCAGTTACATCACAGGGAATGAGACAGAAAGCAAGAGACCAAAGTTGTGTGGATGGTGTGTATGTATGTCTGTGCGGGTGGAGGGGGTAGGTCAAATTAAGCCAGAAGGTATTTCCCTTCAAATGATCCACCCTATCCTTCATTCTCTCTCACTTTCAGCCTCTGTCGTTCTTTTGTGTTGGAACTACGCCTCTCCTTGTGTGTGTGTCAAGGTGCGTGCAAGTATGTCTGTGTGCTTTAATGTGTGTTATGTTTTTGAAGAGGACGTTCAAGTCATGTACAGGAAGCCCAGATGAGTTTCACAAAATCACATCTGCATCTCGTCATCTGCAGTCAAAAGCTCACGTGACCGCACAAACACTTAAATAAGCAACAGCAAACAAATGCAAATCAAACATTTTGTACTGAAGCACCTGAACACGTGTTTACAGACACTCACAAAAAAGAATTTTAAAGTTTTCCCACTCACTCATTGTCCCCTAATTTAATAACCTCTCTAGGCTTACAAAATTTTTGCTACCTCATGACCTGTCTCTTTTTCTTCGTTTCTGAGCTCTACTGAAAGCCCAGATGCTTTTTCATCTGGGACACGTCACTGCAGCGCAGGCATGGCACAAACTATCAAAAGCCAGGGGGAAATTCTGACGCTTCACTGAAAGGTCAGGGCATTTCAGCAAGAGAGAAAACAAGTTCTTCTGTCCTCTCAGTCCTTACATTCACTTCCTGCTGTGGAGGAGGTGAATGCACGTAATCTGGTATTTCGGGTTAAGATTTGGCTGATAGGAAGGTAAAGGAAGTGAACTTCTGCATACTTAGTACAGAAACGCACTGTATACGTCCTAGATGCTGACACAGTTTCCTCTGTGCATGCATGCCTTACCTCCTCTGGCATCCGTTTCCAGGGCTGAAGGAATGGCATTTCTTGATTCACCGGAGTCAATGGAGACACTTCGCTCCCGCTTGGATTTGGTTTTCAGCATCCCTCCAACGCTGCTCACTGATTGGCTGACAGTCTTCAGTCCAGGATTGCCAGGGGAAATCTGGTTGGTTTTGACTCCATGGCTCCCGGCACCAACGCCCTTTGGACCCAGGTGGCCAGCAGCTCCCTGCTGCTGCTGAGCCTGCTGATTTACACTGGGTATTTGGGATCGGCTGTCACCGGTGACCTGCTTGCCATGATTGGCCAGTTTATTGTCTGGGTGCATTTGACTGGCTGGTGATTGAGGTGGAGGTCTGATATGGAGAATAGCTGTGCCGGTTTGTCAATGGCACTCACATTGCTTACAGGAGACACTGATGGAGAAAAGACAAATCACGATTATCAGTATTTCAGACAAAATTCTGTACTGGGCCCTTGAGATGAAAAACAAATTCAGATTATTTTTCTACAAGGATTGATATGGGAGTAATACAAATCTGACTGCTACACAACCAGTAATTTGAAAATGTAAAATAATGCATCTTAAACTTTCAAAAATTATTATAATGAGCCTGTACAGAGTGGGTTCCAGGTTAGGCCTTTCAAGCAAACATGTCAGCCTCTTCACTCACCTCATCTCACCCAGACACTCAACTGATGCACTGCCATGCTGTTCTCCAGGACACTTCACTGACCACACATGGACCTGGGGGACACCAAGTAATATCATCAGTGGAGACAGATAGTACTGACTGTAAAGGTTGCTATCTGTCACTGTCCTCAGCCTGTGGGTCAACATCAACTTTGCAAGCAAAGACAGAAAAGAGAGGAGCTAAAAGATTGATAGGAGACCAAGGCCAAAGAGACACTGTGAGGTAACTGTTCCTTTAAGAGAAACAGAGCAAAGACTGAGTTTCAGCCGGGGGAGGGACCTGCAACTCAGAAGTAGCTCAGCAGTGTTTTAGGTCCCTCCCCCTACCCAACACTTTACAAACCACAAAAACTCCACCACACATTCCACAACACTGTCTGTAGCAATACCTGTCTCTCCCTCCCTCACTCAGAAACTCATTATCTCAATTTCACACTTTGAGTTAAAGCACAAACAGGCAAAAACCCATTACCTGCTTTTTACAGATTTTTCTTATGGTCTATTTAGGCACACCACCAAACCTCAAGAGTTTATCACCATTGTTTTTAATCTATTTTAGTGTGACCTGAGAGCCCACACAATGTGGCCTATGCCTCAGCTCTTAGATATCCACTTTACAAGCTTTACTGGTAATGTTAGGGGATAAAAACAGCCTTAAACTCAGCAGGATTCAAGAGCAACACTGTCCAGCACATGAGGCATCATTCTGAGTTCAAGTCCATAGCTGCAAGCTGAAGCACCATAGCTACCACCTGTCCATAACCCAAAGCTTCTGATTTTAACATTTACAACTGGGGTGTGTCGAAGAATTTGTGTGCAGTCTACAAACTAGTGGTACACACATTTTCTTTCTTTCTATCCCACAATAGATTCTTGTGCACAGAGCATTAAACCGTTCTTCAGTATTTGCAGGTCTCAACAAGACCGTTCCACACCTGTTGCTGGTGAACAATAGTTGGTCAAAACAGTCATCACAGCATGTTCAAAGACATCTACACAAGATCTTTGGCTGACATAATGTAGATCTCATGTAAACGTTTCCATTGGTTTCCTTTATTGGCCGATGACACAATCCCACTGATGCACACGGCATGGTCAGTCAGGTCAGCTGTCTCGCTTTAACAGAACCATCTGTACAACTCACTCACCTTGACAGGTAATGGTAAACACAATGCTGTAATTAGTCATTAACTAACACAGGCTCAAGTCAGCACAAAAAGGTGCCTTGTTTGCTGGCTGAGGACTTCATCACTCATTAACTCAAATAGGGACAGTCAGACGTCGCAACTGTTGACAAAGTGTGACTCACCTGCTTTGTGCAACACAAAGTGGAGGCAGACTAATCATATGGTGAGGCGCTGACCTTCGAGTGGACAGTTGAGAAAAGATAGGCCTATCTAAAGTGAATACCAGTCTAGTACATATCAAGGAGACTCCCAGTAATGTCTAATTGCTAACTTGTAGTGATCATCAAGTTAGCAAGGGAAAAGCCTGAAGAAGGGTCCAGTTTGGACTGTAAAAGAACTCTGAAGCAGGTACAAGTTCAAGTGAGGTCTAGTAATTATTGTGTCTCACTTGAACATTTTGTAAACCTGGAGTTATACCATTATCCTTACTCCTTGCCACGTGTATGAAGCCTATATATAAGTACTCAGAAACAAGGAACATTACAGTAATGTTAGAGCAGCTAAAGCCCTTTGTCTTGTCTCAGATTTAAAAAAGCAGCAATAGGTCTTAAACAAAGAAGGTTAATTTCTATTTGTACAGTGCTGTTTACAGGCTTCAAAAATTATTTTATCTGGATGAGTCTCAAGACCCAGTTTGTGTTGCAACATCTGGAGAAAAGTGCTTCAGTGCATTGCATGCATAAATAGTTATTTACAAAGTTTTTAGATTAGATCTGTGACATTGAAGGTCTTGCTTAAACAAATAATAATTTCAGAGTACAATTTTAAAAAAAGAAATAAATATTGTGACGGTACAAGAAATTAATTTAAGGCCTATTAATACTAAAATTCTATTCTCTACTGTAGTAATATTAGTCTTGCAAATCTTTATTTATTGAATCATGTTAGCTGGTGAAGCAGTTTCCCATACATTGATTTATTTGTGGTGACCCGCCACAATATCAACGCCGACTGCCACATATGATTTCTCTCACTGCGCTTTATGAAAGATACGGAGCTGGAAAGGGGGATCAGATGTGATCCGCCTCTGAGCCAGGAATGCTGGTAGTAACAGAGATGGAACGATTTCTGTGTGAAAAGCCACAGCCAACATACCAGTATTGTATTACATGTAACAGTGTTTTTCTACGCCACTGGTTCAGGAAAGCCGGATCGCTATGGGAAAGCACACATGGTTGAAAAAAACTGATTCATGTCATTAAAAAAAAAAAACTACAAATAGAAAAATATAGAAAATATAAGAATGCCACTTTTTAAAAGAGGTATTGTACTATGTATTGAACAGCAGTACAGATACAAGCAAAATCTGACTTGCACATTCTGCTATCAGCTCTCATTTGTTTATAAAAAAAGGCATCCACTAATCAGACACACCTTAAGTACCAAAACTAAACTTAATTGGTGTCATCTGCATTCATTACATCCTGACCTCAATACATGAACATAACAAGACAGTTAACAGCTAAGCTTGAAGAAGTGATTAGTACTTAATTATGGTGACATTTGAATGATGGAATAAAATCAAATCAACCTGGCTGCTATGCAATTAATTTGCAATAAAGTCAAGGCTGTAAAATCAGAGTTAATGCCCCTTAAGGGAGCTGTTCCCTGCTCTCCTGCTTATTCAATCCATTTCTGCCAAAGCAGGTTTTAACGGTCATTTTCAGTCTAGCTTTTGTGTTCATGTTGACAAGGTTGCAGCTCTCCATCTGGCCTCAGAGACTGTAGCTTTCCTGATCAAACAGGGTCTCCTGTAGTCCTTTTTTTAATGGTCATGCTTTTCAATGGCAAGAAAATATGTTGCTCTCATACATTTGTATCTGGATCTGTCCAAAATGCTAATTGCACTTCTTCACCTAACCACTGAAGCCCTTTAACCAATATATAAGATAGATACGAATACAGGGTAAATGACAAACATCTGACACTAAACATGAAAGTATTGACCTGAAAATGATAAGCAGCAAGAGATAATGAATGGATGGATAGGTGAGGCCTGATTAAGACCTAAGTCTCACTGTGCAAAAGAGCATGCCGACACAGTTTGGATATGTACAAACCCCAGTTTACCTTGTTACGTAAAGGGTACTGCCTCCTATGACTAATCACACATACCTGGTGTGTACAGAGACTGACTAATCAAGGCTGTGAAATTACCCATACTGACACAAGCAGCTGACCAATTACTGAGAAAAGGAAAACTTTTTAATTATCTCTGACACTGCTAAAAGCTATTTATTGCTAAAGTAGCGTGACATTTGACTCTCAGATTTAGCCAAATATACATTTCTCAGTATTTAGCATGCTAACATGCAAGCTCACTCTAGCTAGATAAGTACAGAATTAATAAAAAGATGCAGGAGTACCAAGGACCTTATTGGTTCATTGTAAGTATGAGAAAATAGTCTTGTATTATAGTTGATAGATTTAGCAGTGACCAATAATTCAGAAATTCCTATTCCTCTATTCAAGTTGTTTTATTATGTGCCAGCACTATTTCATGATTGAGGTCACCAAAGCTGGGCCTGTGAAAAAGTCCCCTGGCTTAAGTAACAACAGTGGTAGATCCAAGATTTAAGGACCAGCAGTATTTGTCCAGAACACCAGGAAATGTATGGATGAGATGCTGAATAATGCTGAACCAACTCAACAGTCCTCCAGAGAAGAAATAAAATCAGAACCAACAAAAAAAAAAAGACACACATCATGTGTTGAAAGTCTGAGAAATGTCACTGGGAAACCTCTGGGCAGCCGCAGACCAGAGCATACTATCTACCATCAAATGCCAATAACAATATATGGCCACATCTACTCCAAGGCCACATTAACAGGTGATCATGGTGTGTAGAAGAGATCAGTTACGTCCAAATTAAGCCAGTTAAATTACTGAATGCCCCCCCCAAAAAATTGAGCTTTTCCAAAACAGCCAAATACACTGCAGAGCTGTTGTCATTAATCAGAATTATTTTGTTTGTATCAAATAATATCGCAGCAGTGCAGCAGCTTGGGAATGACTGCTGGTTAACAAGATTAAATAACTGAGAACAACTATATTGTTAATTTGGCTATATTAAACCACAGTACAGGTAAACACAAAGAGCAGGAGGACATTGAATAGACATGTAATGGGCTGTCACTCAGCAGAGTCACCGGCTGTGTGTGTGTGTGTAACAGGTACTGGACTGTATTGCAGCAAGGTTAATTCGTCAGTTCTATTTGTTTAGTTCTTTTTCTGTTGTTTAACTTCTTCTGTAATCATGCATTTTAAACATTAATACAGCCAATCATACAACACAACTGTTGTCATATACCTGTTTTCATGTTGATTTTTTTCAGACGATGTCCCGGCCATGAAGTAATGATTTGGTCAACAAATGAAAAGAGGGTGAAGAAGAAGAGATTCGGACATGTCATGTTTTAAGGTTTCACGTTGGACAGTGATGTCTACCAAAACAACCTGGAAACACAAATGTGGACGCAAATCGTTTTCACGTGAAAACTGTTTTAAAATTTAGGGGGCTCAGTGTACAGAAAGTCTAGTTTGCTACTGTAGGTAAAACCTGGATGCCCTCTTCAGTTCATGTGCCAGAGGGCACAAAAGAGCTGTTCTGGTTTTCTACAGCTAGGGTAGGTGGCGTTGGAGAAACTAGCAAGTAACCAACTGAGAAAAATCCTACCCCTCCCTTCAGGCATCCCTCAAAATTGCTTATTACAGTCCTGCAACAGCCACAGATGCCAGACTTTTTTTGTCAGAGCATTTGATTTATTGATTGCAGTCGGTATGTAAAGAGAAGTTCAACAAATATAACACAAATGCATCTGAAATAAATTGCCTACCCCATCTTTAAGAAGTATTTTGCTCACAAATTAATCATCATTAATCAATGACTTGACCACGGAGATTGAGCTTACATCCCAGTTTACCAAGGCATACTGTTGTTGTGATGTTAGCTATAGTAGCAGGAGTGTAGGATTGCTTTTTGGAGCTGGTGTACTGGCTTTGGGACTCATCTCTGCATGTTTGCTATGCAGCAGCAACTGTGACGACAGTGTGCTAATCCTCAACTTAGCGAACGTTTACTTGTTCTGTCGTTGTTAGCTCTATATCATGGTATTCGATTTGCCCAGATTCGCTTACCACCCATACCCATGTATCACAGAAAATTAAACTGTATTAAACCCATTTAGATTGTCCATGACTTGACAACATTCACTGTTTTTGCACTGCATTATTCAGTGATGGCATGTGTGCACCCAGCAGCCAAAGCTGGCACACCAAGAGTAAACATGTAGCATCAAGAAAAAGAGTGTGTCAAGGGGACAAAGACAAATGGAGTTAAGTAATAATAATAATAAAGTATTTTGAAGTCATCACCTCACGAAAACATAGTTGCTAGCTTGCTGCTAACACTCTCGGTGCTCCTCCCGGACTGTCCATGAGTAGAAACTGAAGACCGGTAGAGAAATATAAAAACAAAAATATGAGGGCTGGCATTATTATGTTCATACCCTGATGTGCATTAGTTTGTGTTATTGCCTCCTTTTAAGTATGTGAGATATTTATTAAGCCTCTTAATCAAACGTGTTGCTGGAGTTTCTCCTGTTAAAGCAGATATCAGCTGGGCATTTGTTTACACAAAGTTGAGCCGTTATCCAATCAACAAATGTGTTAGAGCATAAAATGTTCTCCTTATCTGACATTTTCACAAGTTGTTTGGGAAACAAATTAAATTTAACAGTTGGACCTTTTCCAGATGCGTCACATCACTGCTCCAAACAAATCAGGGAAATAATTCAATGAGTTTTAAATTCTATAGCGCGTGGTCTTTAGGTATAATGCCAGTTCATTTAGGGCTAGGATGATAAGTACAAATACACACAAAGCAGGCCAAAACACACCCCTACATTCCTTCAGCATTAGTGGAAACAATCATCCCTGTTTTCAGTTAGGCCTGAAGGTTTGATGAATGATTTAATTTAAATTGCCAAAAAGGTATTTGCCGTTGAGTGTGGAATATACTTTTTTCCAGCTGACCATCCAGGAATGTTGTGTTCTAAGAAAATCAGAATTTGCAACTGCTGTGTGTGTGTGTGTGTGTGTGTGTGTGTGTGTGTGTGTGTGTGTGTGTGTGTGTGTGTGTGTGTGTGTGTGTGTGTGTGTGTGTGTGTGTGTGTGTACCTACGATAAGAGGTCGAGCTCCTATTTAGTCCCACTGGGTCACACAGTACTCTGTATTTTTAGAGCGTGCTGGTATTAATAGACCCAGAAAGCCCTGAGAAGTCAGGGCCAACAGAGCGAACAAAATACGAAGCCAAGTCCAAAACACAGATGCCACAGAGCAGCTCTGTGGACCAACACCAGTAAACACTGAGGCCAAAGTCTTTAACAGTACTAATGAATGAATAATGTGTATGACGCAGGAGCGCACAAAGTCACACAGAGATGCACAGTTGAGACGTTTTTGACATCAACTGGTTAACAAACTGCATTTGCACATGGCGCCAGTCGAAATGTTGCCTAGGAAAACAAGTTAAATGTTTTTGGCCATGCTGTGCTCTAACTTAGGACAAGGCCATAGCTAACACAACATGTATGACTGTTAACAAAATAAATCCTCTCTGAAGGACTATTCTAAGTTAAAGCCTGTCCTTGCGGAGTCCACCAAGTTCTTCTTCAGTTGTTGTTATCTATTATTATGGTGATCTAACGGGACAACATTCATGTCAGGTCGACCAGTGTGTGTTATCTGTCTTTTTGATAAAAGGTTCAACTTGATGGTTCAACCCTTTAACCTTGATAAAAGTTCAAGAGCATCAACAATACATGAGAGTAAAAGTATAAATAATTATAGGTTTTACTAATTAGTTCTCACCACCAAAGGCATAATTTTCACTCAACCATATCATGAATATGTTAATTTTTATGTTATAAAATATTTCCATACTTCATCTAAATGTCTAGCCGCCATCCTCCAAAATGACTGAAAATGTGCAGTACACGCGCAAACAAATATTAACAAATAATTTTCTTTTTAAATTGTTACTTGCTAGTGCATTAAACTTATAGTTTGAAACTCTGATCTTCTGTTTTGTTTTGTGTTTTTTTTACAGGTACAATCTTTTAAGAATAGATTTTGTTTATCCAAAAAAGTTTTAATGTATCTTTTTCTTTTTCAGTGTGCTACACAACTTTTGTTTGTGCCACCAAACATTCAACCTCTCTAGCTCAGGTGCTGCTTCTTAAAAACATTGGTTTATTACAACCTGCTCAAATGAAGTATTCATCACCCCTCTTCTGCTTTTGTTACACACATGTAATGTGGGCTATGTGGCTGGTGTAAGGACTCCCTTGATGTCTACACACAATGGTTTCAAACAAGCCCACAATTGTCCCCTTTACCACTTTCCTCTGAGTTATACATGCTGTATGTGACAGAGTTTCTCCTGGAATCTACTTGTGGGCCTTCTTAAATAAATGTATCTTCTCTACAATGGACTGTGAATAATTTTATGAAATAGGACATGGACAGCTTTGAAGGCTTTTTTGTTGGGACAGAGAGTCCATAAAACTATACAACGCCATTTAAAAATAACTCAACTCAGTGAGAATCATCTCAACATAGAAAAAAGATCTGCTGGTACATTTCAAACAAGGAGGAAAAACGCAAAGTCAACTTTTTTTTGCATTTCTGCTTTATTATCATAGTGACAGCTGGAGGGAGACAGGAAAGACGAGTGAGACAGAGGGAATGACATGCTGCAAAGGGCCCGGACACGGACCTGTAAGGAGGACTCAGCCTTGAAACATGGTCCACGGGTAGAGCCCCTGTCACAAAGTTGAAATTGAAGACAAACAGAATGATTTGCAAGCCATGTAATTTTAGAAATATCAACAAGGATGATGACAGGCAAGCTCTGCTAGTTTTAAATATGTTGAATCATCTATCAAGACCCTGCCAACTTTCAGTCATGGAAAACAGACTCAGACCAATGACATAAAACTGCTTCCAAGGGACAGCCATCAGTACATTTTGAATGATTATTGGTGCCAGCACCCATTAAAATACAGCCTTTAAACTCTCTCATATGAATGAAGTTTTAGATTTTGCATTCTTTTTTTGGAATCATGGACAACCAATGTGTGAAAAACATTTCCCTCATCGGACACACGATTGATTCCAAATTATCAACTGAGAAACTACCCATCTTGGAGAAATGATTTGGTGTTGATGCAGCCAGTGTGAATGTTTCTTAATCAGACTCAGTAGATTCAAAACTCATAACTTTTAAGTAGAGAGGAGACTATATTTGTAAGCTGTCCGAGGCTGTAGGCAAGGAAAGGACACAACTGGAACTTGTCCAAAAAGTCTTGCAGGAGGAAAAAAAAAAAATAAAGCATACTGCATGTTTGGCATTTTTTGGTCAGAGCACTCAAGTGGGCTTGCTAAAAGTCTTACAGGCGGGGAAACCCTGTTCATAGATTATTGACCATATTTATTTTTTGTCCTTTTTCCTCCCTCTTTTCTTAGATCACATGCTTTTCCCAAAATGCACTTTGTTTTTGTGCAGCTTGGTGTTGTAGGAATGGATTAGTCTAGAAGCATAACGAGAGGTTACTGCAGGTCAGCATCCATTTGAATAAACATCTAAAAATTTGAAGGATTCAGTTGGTACAATGATCTATCATGTTAAACCTTAGATTTAAAAAAAAAAAAAAAGGTATTTGGGTAAGTTAATCTACAAAACTCTGTGATCTGAATATCTTCCCTCTCTGCACTCTCAGTTCTGAGTCTGCTCACAGTACTTGTTGGGGGTAAACTGCAGTGCATTGTGGGACAGTACACAGGTGACAGCCAACAAAAAAAAAAAAAAAAAAAAAAATAACCCAGCACACTAGGGGGGTTGTGGCAGGTTGCTGTGACAACATAACATGTCACAGGGCTGAGTAAATATAGGCTAACCAGTATGCGATGTGCAGAGAGAAGGGCCTGCAACACAGGAAAGGCCACGGGAAAAAAGGAAAACAGAGACATTTGTGAAGATCTCAAAGCATCGCTGACTTTTGATGTAACAGGCCTCACTGCGCAACGGTGACAAAAGAGATGACCTAAGATGTACCTTCCTTTTTACACCAAGGGAAAATATTATGAACCGTACAAAAAGAAAAAGGATATTTTAGCTAAAATATTAACTGATTAAATGAGGCCAGGATTTCCTCTGATTTATGTGTGCTACAATCAGGGTGGGTTGTGCACACATTTGTCTCATGTGTGTGCTGGACTGGGGGAATTTTGCAGAAGGCATGGAAATGTGGAATGGAAATCTACACAGGATTTGTTTGCTATTCCAGACAAACACTGATAAAGATCTTCGTAACATGCTGGAAATTAAGTGGTAAGACAGACTGTAGGCACCTAGTCCATGGTTTAGCCTCAGCTCGGGGACAGCGAAGTACTGGGCTCATTTTGTACAGAGGGTCAAGGGTTGTATCCTTTCCAACACATTCTGGGAAAAAAGCCAACTAGAGTAAGAAAAAGACCAAAAGCAGCCTCAGTACAGACAGAAGGCGAGCATTACGGCACAGAAGCAGTTGGAAAACGGAAGGCTGATGGACAGAAGCCATTCACTGTCAAGCTGAACAAACACCTACCAGTCTGCACAAGACAGGACGACCAGTCCATCCAATCAGATACAGTGTCTAGTTTTCCCCACAAGTCAAAGATCATGATTGAAAATGAGTAAGAATGCACTCCACACATGGTTCACACAAATTGAGGGTTTGTCAAATAAATTTTTTTCAGATTTGGTGAATTACCCAAATAGAAATGTAAGGGGCTGTTCAGGTTGGGCTAAAACAGCTGTTGTGACTTTGGAGCGATGGCTGCGTGCGGCCTTGCTCTGTAGTCTAACAGCTAGCCTATTTATTGTATAGTAAAGAATATTATAATCACCAGAAGGGATGGGTAATGATTTACAAATTGTCATTATAGAAAATCTAATAGTTTATGTAATTATTGTCTTATCTTAAAAAAATACAGTTTCCTTTGATTTTTCCGGCGCCTGGTAGTAACGAGTCACTATCAGGTGTCTGTAAAACGTGTGTATGGCACTTTCAGTTAGGCTACAGCGCTGTGAGATGGGCTGTATGCTCAGGTTGCAGCCTAATAGTGTTAAGGTCGTGCATTGTGTTCTGCTGCAGAGGAAATAGAGTTTCTGTTTACAGTATACAGAGAGCCACCACAATGTCTCGCTACCATCCTTTATCAGCATTTACCAGCTATGTACTTTGCTACTCTCTCCGGCGCTGTCACAGCGCTAAAACGAAGTGTGGAGATTACCAGCTACAAGCCAGGCTAAACCAGTGAGCTCCCAACTACAGGCAAAAAAACCTAGCATATTTCAAGTCTACAACAAATACTCACAGTAATTTGAAAGCAAAGCACCCTCACTGTACTTTTTTTTTTGTGTACATGAGTTCCTTGTGACCATCAAATAGTACTTTTGCTTGAAATGCCCATCCCTACTAACCAGATTCACCTGACTGCTCAAGCAACTCCATGCATATGTTTGATGACTAGTATTTGAATATTGGCAGTGACCTTGAATTATATAGTTAATTGTAATTAAATACAGCCAATCTCAACCTCTCGTTTGCATTTACCATTGTCCTGCTGTTCCACATCGATTTGATGTGTGACACTGACGAGCCGCTAGAAAAATATGACACGCTAGAGAGGAGCCCAGCATGCCGTACCATAGGAAAACAACGGTTTTGCCGACAACAGTGAAATACCCATGAACAGTGACCAAACTTTAGCCTAAACATATCCTGAACTGAAGGGGAGAAAGTTTTTCAGTATAGTATGTGGGAAGTTTCCTTAAATAGATGTATGCAAAAAATTTTATAAAATTGTTTTTGTACATTATAGTCTCAGTTTTCTTAGAATGGTGTATTGTACGTGAGCGTACGGAGTCCGCCTAGCTGTATAAACTTTAAACATTCATATTTATTGAGAACATTTTGTTTAATTGCCACATTTTGTTGTAACAACCACACAAAATAAAACCTACCCTACTTCTCCTGGCCGGAAATGCCTTTTGCTATGTCGTAACACATATCGTAAAATAGCGAATACTGCTGAAAAGACAGAAATCTAAGCTTTACGATAGACCCAGTGAATAAAACTGTTTTTGTTTTTTTTATTTTACTCACTGCAAACCCCCAGAGGTGGTGACAGACACAGCATCCGGATGCAGAATCAGTTACAGCCTGTTTTCTGCGCATTTGTAAAAAATGTTATTTGCAATACACATTACTTAAAAGGGAATAACGGTGTACACAGTGATAAAGCCACACAGAGCTCCATGAGACCCGCAGAAATAATAAAATACTAACTGAATTCAAACACCAGGCCGTCAAACAATCATCTACCAACTCATGAAGAGTTCAGCATTCACATACCAGGAAGTAACCAGGTGATTTTCTGCAGCACATGAATTAAAATGTTGCGCATCAATTCGCCAACAGCACTTTTATCCTTTTTTTAACCAAAAAACTGGCAAAGTCAAACTAGTATCAAACACTCTTGTACAAAACTTGGACAAACCCCGCCCCTTCACCCCGAGAGGTCCTGCACACTTTTATCACCAGAATGTGTCAGTTTCTTTGCTACAAGCATTTTAACCCTGCTAAGGATTATATGAACGGCGCTGTCAGTTGCTCTGTGCAAACACTGGGGTTTGCACAGAGCAAACACGCCCAATGGGGCCTAAAATATTTGTAAAATATGTCTGCTTCCAATCAGCTTTTGATTTCAATCATGATTTTAAGAGTAGGTGATGGAAATCTAAGTTATATTATGTTATAATGATCCAATAACACTAAATTTTTGGAACCTTATTTAAGTATTTTGACATTAAAGTGCCTTATCACTTTAAAGCACAATTTGACATGCAGTCACAGAAAGCATGAGATCTGCTACATCCTCAATAATTCTTGCGTTTATTATCTCAAACATGAGAGATGCAGTGCTTAGTTCCCACATTTTTCTTTCATAGAGCAGACTTAGCTTTACGTCGCTCATTTACTCGGTTTGTAATATTGCTATGAAGCTTTGATGATTGGTTATATCTGATCAGTGTTCAGGCCTCATGGTGAAGGAGGAACGTGGGCTCATTGGTCATCAAACCTGTGATCACAACTGCAGTTGCTTTATTATAGCTGTAAAGGTTTACTCTGATGCATTTTCCTGTTTGAGTCATCTAGTTTAACACAGCATACCAATTCATGTCTTTGCTATGCTCAAAAACAAAAAAAGTCACACAGACCCAAAAATATACTGGACATTGGGACAGTTTGGCTGATTCACCTCCCTGTAACTGTAACCATGCAGAATACACGCTGTGCTCTTTACAAAAATTGTACATTTTTCTTGTGTTCACATCAATTTTGAACACGGCATGAAGAAATATTAATATAAGAAATAATTTAAGCATCCACTGACACTCAATTTGTTACACAATACTTTCAAAGCAGAACTGCTGAACAAATGTGAACATTTGTCCTCTTCAGGTTAAATCCTGTGGTTGGTTCATATTACATTTTCACTTCTAACAAGCAATCCACAGTTTGCTTGTAAAAAGGACCAAGACCTGCATGCTCACAAGGTCTGAGTGTGGTTATCTGGTGCACACCTGAGTTCAAATGGCATTGTTCTCACTTGACCTAACAAACTTAAGTTAAAGAGCCTCAACACATTGTTCTGACTATGCCTGGCATAAGAGTGCCTAAATATATGAATGTAATTTCAAAGGTTGAGGAGCAGCAGCAGTGTGGATAGAGTACATTTGTCTACAAAGACCGTATGCAAAAATATGCAAAAGACAAGGACACAGATAGGTAAAGAACCACAACAGACGCTGTAACATTAATGTGAACCATACTATAAGATTGATAAAAATGCTTAGCCTAATTGCTTTCTATTTAGGGATTAGACTGGGACCTTCACTAGGCCTATAGAGTCCAGTACTTAAGCATCTTAGTATATTCTGTCGTGTGGAAATGTTCTCAGTATCACATTATTCTTTCATAGCTCACCTTTGCAATGCTCCCTGTAACTCACCCCAAAGTTCTCAGATCACCTAACCAGATAAGAAACACTTTGTCAGCAGCTCACCAAATCTGTCTCTGCTTGCACTGGAGCAGTCTGTGTGGACATGCAGTGGCTCAACAACAAACAAAAGAGGCAGGGACTTACTGTACAATTACAGATACGTTAGCCTTGTTTTTGTTACAGGAAGACTGTTTCATCATCACCTGTTCATTATTCAAGGTAAATGTACACAATTGCTTACTAAAATATCTATGGAGTTTGTGAAATAAAAACAAAAAAATATCTGGTCTATTAAGTCCAAGCACTCTAGATTGTCACTGTAATTGTCTCACAAAGTGTCCATTATCATCTACTGCATCCTCACTTAGAGGAACACAAACCAAAAACAAAAGCACAAAATAAAACAGGCTTTCATGAAGGCCTACAGGTAGGCAGCAGACTGACCTTAGAAAAAAGTCAGTAAAGGAAAAGATGCTCTTAACTAATAGATATTTAATTTCCAGTGGAAAGTAACGCACAGTGTACTGTGGCTCTGAAAGACAATTCGGATCAAGTTGCAAACTCTGTTAGGTGCTATATATAGCTCACCAGGATATTGTAGATACACAAACAGCATGAAGTGCCTGTGTGCACACACACACACACACAGACAGGGAAAGAGAAAAGCTGTAGTATCTCACTCCCTGAGCATGTTTAAGTGCAGCAATATCACACCATATTCAACAGGCTGAACTAGCAGGGTCATAGGTCAGTATAAGTTTACTCGACTGAGACCACACACACACACACACTCACACATAGAGAGAAATTAGTGCATGGGACAGAACACCCATTTACACAGGCCATATGACTGCATTTAGCTTTAGATTATAATGTGGTACGAACTATTACAACATTTTAATTGCGACAACTTTAACCAACTTAACGTTTAAGTTGTCAGGAATAAATTCAGCTTGACGTGCACCTACACAGAAAACTTGTCTGTGTGTAACTGAGTCACAGCGGGGCAGGAAGCGCCTCTTAAAATTAAAGTATTTTGTACAACACAGAAATCTTTTTTTCTACATTAAAAAGGTAGCGTTGACCACGGTGAACAGTTCAGTGGCAGACGGTGTTAAGCAGCAGCAGTATTAGCTGCATGTTGGTCTCTACACTGAGTCTGTTTTGAAGTGACAGGTATCGTTACGCAGTCTGTCACCTACTGAACACAGTTTAGCCGCTTAGCACAAAACCAATCAAATGCTGCTTTGGCTGCGTCTGTCAGATTAGCTTACTGACAAGCTAATATTAGTAATTTAAAACATCTGGACTGAGGTGTGCTTATCGGCAGACTGAGAACGCGAAAACACAAAGTTGAGCAAGCACCGCATTCTTGTTAGGAGGATTTAAGGACACATGCCCCTGGTGTGAACCCCAGCGCTCATGAGTGGAGACTTGCTGCGCCAGCCAGGTCCGCGGGCTAACTTAGCATGCTAATTCATGTCTTCGCTAGGCTACTTGCTTGTAAACTGTCGTTGCCGTAGCACACATCTGCAAGCGAACCTATGCTAGCTAACGGGATTTGAACTTTGTTATTGGCTTGCTAGCGAGCCCGGAGACTTCGTAAAAAGAAGAGAAAGTTACGCGAGTCCACGCATAAGGAAGACGGCTCCGAAATATCGGAACAGCTAGCATGCTTAGGCAGTGACAGTGTTTTGAAATGCTGTGTACTGTACCTGGTGTTTGAGATCAGAAGAGGCCGATGTCAGGACTGACGGCCAGTCGACATTCCCCGGAGTGGCCGCTGCCGCCGCCACCGCTTGCTCCGTTCGCCGTACCACTGCGCAAGATGATCCCGATGTTTGATAAGAAAGGAGCTGGTGCAGTTTGACGGAGGTTTAGAGGGTGATAAATAACACGGCGTGTCTAGGTTGAAGTTTCGGTTGAAATCAGAAGACGCGTCACCTTGCAGCGGTTCATGACTCCCACTATTCAAGATGTAGAAGGGCAGGACGTTGCATTTCTCAGCGAGTCCATATCACTCCCAGCCGCTGACAATAATTAGTGTGGCCACACGGGCATCCGTATGTCACTGTACTGATATGTCATGCTGGACTTTTGTGCTGGTTGAGAGTCGGATGTTTTTTTTTCATTCTCTTCAAAATAATCATAGTTGTTTAATTTCTGATGATGGTGATGTCAACACCCTGAAATTATTATTTTTTTCTTGCAGACCTAAAAACGCACTGTGGGTTCCATTTCCCGAAACGTGGGAGAATCAATCAATCAAACAGCGGATAGTGCGTCATTTTTTTCCATCTGATTAGGCCTATCTGATCCAGCAAATCACCTTTTCCATCTCAGATCACATTTCTAATGGAGACCACCCTGCGGTAGAGGACAGTGTGATTTTGAAGTAGAAATAAATCAGAAACACTGTAAACTGAGCTCAGACACTTCAGGTTTGGGGGAACCATTATAAAGTTACTCAGAGTGAAGATCCAGTTGTTGCACTGTTTGCTCTTTTTTCAGTTGAATACTCCCTCTGGTGGTATGGGTAGCAGAAGTAGGCTTGGCAACATACCCTCAAGTGAACTTGGGATTAAAGCATTTCTTGCAAAAATACAGATTGTGTTTTTAAATTGAGATGGGAGATCAAGTAATGTTTCATACAATGTGTTAAATATGAAAGGCTGACACAGTAGGCTACATGTGTTTACTGCAGCAATTCCTGGTTTCACAATTATAGGCCTACAGTTAAAACGTACAGTAGGCTATATCTAGGAGCAGCATAAGACAGTTATACCTTCCAGGTACTGGCTACTACAGTAATTGCCATAATCATGGGAACATGAGAGACATTGCTTAGGAGGAGAGCACATCTTATATTCTTTCATTGTCCAGATACAAGGATTTGCACCTGCAACAGCTGCTTCTCTAACCTCTAGGGTGTAGTTTCTAGACCACCCACATTACAGGGATTTTGTTCTCTTTTTTTGCTGAAAGTATGAATAAGACACCTTACTTACCAGTTGAATATTAGAGAAGGAACCATACAGTAAAAGGCTAAATCTACGAGGAGGCAGATGCAATTATTTCTAATGAGAAGGAGATAAATAAAACACATCTGCAGTGGCAATGGGTCAGAATGGAGCAGTGAAAATAATCATAAACCACATAGGTGGCCTGCTGCAACTCCCTGACCTGCAGACGTGGAGTGAGAGCAGGCAGACTGGTCAATGTCGTACTGGAGACCGACCACCTTCTTCATGACCTTCTCCTTCCAGACGAGACAGAAAGGACTCGCATTAATCAGCCGAGGAAGTGCCATCACACCTGTTGGCATCAGACTTTTTTAATCACTGAGTAATTAAATAGCTTGAGATTTTAATTATGCCATTGAGTAGAGATCTGCACTCTACATTGCGCTGTTGTTATATGCCAAATTAGAATGGAGATCAGACATGTTTTAGGATGAAAGCTTTTTTTTCTTCCTGTTTAAATAACTAAATTAAATGTATACTCATATGATTATTGCATCTAATTATTGTTTTTCTCATTGTTCTTTTCCCAATTTGACTTGTGTATGCAATTGTGTAGACACACTAATTGCCAAACAAAGAGTGTTGTTTTAATCAAAGGGACAAATACTCTGCTGCAAATTGTTGTGATTCAATAATTTTAGGCTCTAGGCATCACTCCTGCCAAATAGACCAGCCCAGGGATATATAAGAATTAATAAAACAGCCCGAAGACAGAGTATGCTGCATTTGTATTTTATGATGAAAATGCAAAAAGATGCTGTGAATTCTATCTCACTGCCACCCCCCGGGATATGTTTTATCTGACTCCATTATTCTCTGCTGGTATATGGCAAGCAGAGGAATGAGCTCAATTAGGTGAGGAAATGAGAGGAGAGGAGGAATTTGGACCCCGGTATTTGTAGAGAAAGAAAATGAAACATTGGAGGAAGGTCAAGAGAACATAAGAAAGAAGCAGTGGGGAATGAGATGAACGAACAGGAGAGGGAGAGGAGGGAGATAGAGAGAGTGAGACAGAGAGGATGAGAAAGTGAAACTATGTTGTCATGGAAACTGGCATGGATCTGAGGAGCAAAACAAGAATGTAAATTGGTTTACCCTTAGGGAATGTGATGGTGCTACAGGGAAGAAATAAGCAAGATGTATTTAAGAGAGGACCTTCCGTAGCATCATATGCAAATAAAGAGATTTTAAACTAAAATAAATTTATAATAGTAATGATGATGACAAAAATATGGCTATCTAAATGGAGAGGCTTAATGTATTGACTCCAGGTATCTATAGATAGTAGATGGAGACTGTGGTAGTTCAGAGGGTCATCGCTCATCTCTTCAGGCTGAGCAGTTACTTACAAATGACTGATTAAAAATTTAACAGTTTGGGAGGTGCAGAGGTTAGTCTGAGAGGGTGAATTACTAATGTGAATAAACAACTCATGGCATGGCTAACAACTGCATGCCGGGAATGTTATTTTATTTTAACAGGCTGACATTTAGTGATGGAGATGCATGTTAGCCCTCTCGTGCTTATTGTTCAAAAACATTTGGTGGAGGACGGGATTCGTGCCTAAATGTCTGGTTTTCATCTTTAGAAAGCCACCTGTCAGCAGCTGCAAGAAGTATGTGTGGACCCATTGTGTAGGGACCAAAAAAGCTAAAGTTTTCTGTTCCTCATTATTATTTTCCCACTCATCTATGTGTTTTTTTAACACTGCCAAAGCTTTTGCCAGCACTTTGCTCTCAGACATTCTTCTTTCACTCGACTACTGGAATCCCATCATTAGATTTGATTTTAGAGTCGGCTAGAGATGATAGAAATGTTGCCAAGAAACGGATGGTTTCCTTGGTGACAAACACTACCCCTGCCATTGTGTGTAGAGATGTAGGAAGTCCGTCACCTACAATCTCTACCACCGAGTACATCTGAGAACACCATGTCCTCAACAGACAATAGCGTGTGTGTGCTCTTGTACAAAAGAATAATTTATCTTCACATTGTTTTCTCATTAAATTCACATAAATTAAACTATTCTTTATGCAGTACATGTGTTTCTGCACAAGGTACAATATTGTATATTGTATTTTCATGCTGATCGTCACCAATAATAGGGCTGTGCATTTATTATTAGTTAATTTATGTATACAAGAAATTACATGTAACAAAGAAAAGAAATTACACAGTAGGTGCATATCAAATACAGGACTTGACCATAATAGATCAATCTTAATCCTAAATACCTAAATACTGCAAACAGAAAAGGATCAACTTGAGAGTGCAGTGAAGCACAAAACAAAGTGGCAATGATACATCAGTGGCTGACATTGATAAATAGCTTGAATAATCTAATAACTAGCAGCCATGTGCAGATTTGTTTGTTTGTTCAGTCAGTTTGACAGTGGTGTGTGTGTTTGTGTGGTGAGAGCGTAATTGTGATTGGACTAAAGCGGTTGCTGTGGTGGCTGGTGCAGGCATTCATGCACAGGAACGGTATCTCAAACAGGTGGTTTCCCAGATGGGCAAAGTCAAAAACAATCATGTTTTCCTCCTGCCCTTACTTTAAAATCACACGGGTCTTTGATGGAGAGCAGCCAGCAGACACAGAAATGACAAACTGCTCAGAAGAGGAGGAGACAGACTTAGCAGTGATGGATGCTGAGCAGATTTTCAATGATAAGAATTTCGACTCAAATTTGCTGTGACGTGTTGGAGCAGCCAGTGTTGAGACAGGAAATGTCCTTGTCCGATCTGAGGGTTTTAATGTATTTAATCGACTCGACTGTGTGCACAGCTTATTATAACTGTATTATTAACAAGGGGTGATGAGCGCCTGGGTTCTTGGTGAAGTCAATCTAATCTCCACAGTCATGTTTGTGTTTTGATCAAGGTTGTTGGCACACCTAAACATCCATGTGGCAAATTTTCTGCAGTAGATGGCTACCGTGTTTTCTTGGATTGGTAGGAGAATTAGGTAGAAATGTGAATATTCTCAGTCATCCAGGTAATAGTTATCCAAGGAAGGTTAAAATCAAGGGCAGGTGGACTTTGTTGAAGACATGTTTCTCCTCTCATCCAATAGGCTTCTTGAGCATCTTCAGTCATCTTCATGTATCCTCAATCAAGTCCAGTCCTTTGTTTTTAAACTTCCCTTGAGAAGGTAATGTTTGGGTAGTTGATTTCAGTGATAATCACACTGATCCCAGAATGGTCATCAATAACACAAAGGTTCAAATTTTGACTCCCTCATTGGGAATAGGATTGAATGGGATGGTTAACACAATTTAGATGGTTTTCAGATGTTCTTTGAATCAGTGGAAGTCCCTATCGACCACATTGTTCTCAGAGAGGTTTGTCTTCTGGTTGAACTGCAGAAAATTTCAGGTTTACTCCAAGTTTGGACAAAAACTACTTTACACTCTTCATTATCATTGCAGTCAATTCAAAATAATTAAATAGTTTCAGAAAACTGCTGCTCTTCTTTTATCACACTGGTGGTCGGAGTAATCTCCTCCTGCTCAAGCTATGACATGAAGCTCCACTACACAATAGAAAATGTGTACACTCTTCATTGTGGAAAACCAGAGCAGACAGTAGATGGCAGCAGAGCTACTCTGATGAATTTTAATCACAGTCATGGTCATTCATTGTTCCTTCCTTTAGTGACAGCTTTGCCGAGCACAAACACTCCTATGACTCACTGAAAAGCAAAAGAAGAAAAAGCAATAGTGAAGAATATTCACATGAGTCTCCAGATGTCTTTCAAAAGCTGGCAAATCCAGAATTTTCTCAGATTTTATATAAACATTTGGGTGCCATGTTGGCTTAGAATTCCTAAGCCTCTGCAACACAATCCAACTGCACACAATTGTTTAGTCTTGATTAGTGCGCAGAAGACTTCTCTATTTAATCTCTATTTAATGGCGTGAATAGTTGCTTTGTAAGTATAATTTTGTTTTATGTTGAATAATTACACTAACAAATTTTGTTTTATTTTAACTACAAGTAAGAGCCCTACAAAACAAAATATCTCTATATAATGATGTCCAACCAGTCGCAACTGTGTGTATTTACATTTGTAAGGGTAATGTGAGACACAGAGCAGGCCATGCCTATACAGTTTAATGGGGCCACATGAGGTGAGGTCCTGCACTATTTGTGAATTTAAGCTTGACCCTAAAAAGGTTATGGGGACTTGAGGTGTTGCTGTGACCTTTGCAAAGCTCTAAATGCCCCAGCCCTGCCTGCTCAGGTCGCCAACAAACACAGTGAGTGTAAACGTACATATGGCAGCATCTCCCTTTGAAACAGTGAGAGCTCATAACAGTCTGGATCCTATTAAATCCTTTTGTCTTTCTCCCATTCTCCCCTCCTGGTTGTGCTGTCTGTTTTTACTTTGTGTTATTCATATTCATTCCATTACAACCCTCCTCCCCTCCATCTTAAGCATCCCACAATGCATTTCGCAGAGACTGCTAGGCAGATGTTTTCATGGTGCTGAACCATATGGATTATGGGCACAGAAATGTTAGACAAACTTGGACATTGAATATAAAGCTGGAAATGAATGCTTAAAATTGAATAATCAACATGTTTGTATGAGATTGTTTTGTTCAGTAAAACTATACAGAGCCGTAAAAGAGACAACCAGCTTATTTTATTGATCCTAGCAGAAATCCTTGACCCAACCCACATGACAGAGCAGCTGGCTGAGAGTGGCCTCATCTGGAACTGCCATCAGTCGCTTGTTAAATGCAGTGTACGAGTGGGGCGGGAAATGGCAGCATGCGGTCTCAGCCAATCCATAACCAGACACTGGGAACTGTGCTCACAAGCTGCAGGTCACAGAGCAGTTTGTTTAGTGTGTGTGTGTGTGTGTGTATGTGTGTGTGTGTATGTTTGTGAGTCTGTGGACTACATGCCTATGCTGGACCAGACTATGATATAGAATCTGCGCTCCCCTCCTCTCTCGCTGAATCCTGTCTGTGTAATTGATCCCAGACTGGACATTTGAGTTGCCAGCAGCGATTCATATCGTTTTTATCTTTTAGACAAGCCCTCTACTGCTTCCAGATGGGGAAGGCACTCCAGGGTTCAAGTTTGTTTTTAAAAAAAATGTAATGCTTTAATGGCTTTACCTTACAAAAACCATGCAGCAAGAGGAGAAAACTACATGAGTGTGATACAGCTTGTCACAGAGTTGTGTCACTCATTCATAGGCCATGTATTGTAGATCGTTTGTTGTTTACCTTTGTTGGTGTTTGTTTATGTAGCTACTGTATGTGGGAATGGAAGCATACCATTGTACGCCAGTGATGACAGACTCAGTGGTCTAATGTCATGGAAAAGGTATGAGCTTGTGGAACAGGACAGATTTCCTGAGTACGCAATCTCCACATCTATTCAGATTTCCTTTTTTTCATCTTTAGGGCACATTAAACAAAAAAGTAAGATGCTGTTGTTCCTGAAAATTGTTCTGCACACACCTATTCTTCCAGTGTACAAAATAAAAGAATATACAAGAAATTTTATTTTCCAACTGTGATGATGCAAGTCTCTTTCTATGGGTCCAAATAATGAGAACAAAAACAACAACTTTAAAATTACTGCCCACTTTACAGTCACCTTTCCCGCCCAAAAAGCTCCCTCCTTCATTTAAATGGCAGAAACCACTTTAGCGTGAGCAAGTATCCATTTGGAAGCTTGTAAAGTAGCTGAAGGGAACAGAAAGACAAAAGGACTTAGTCTCTCGCTGAAGGAGGGTTTTACCTTTGTCTTACATGGAAAAATCTGTCACATGTTACATTGAGATTACAAGAAAGGAACTGTCGGGCCAAATCATTAAGGTTTACAATAAAGTTTTTTCTTCATTAAAATGTATAAACACCCATACATGGACACATACATAAAATTATTCACAGGCCTGTGCAGGCCTATACTTTAAGACATGTTTCATTGTGTATTGGTCTTGAGCAAAAGTGAAACACAAATAGACAATATTTATTAAAAATAGAAACTTTTAGCATCTTACTGTAATTTAAAATGATAAGCTGTTAGCTACATTTAAGCTAGCATATATAAAGCATGCAAATTGATAAAATACTGCAATAAGCCATGCAGCCTCTTTTTTTATAATTTCATAGTTTATAATGTTAGCTACAGTACAATTATAAAGCACAGCACCACAATTATGGGCACCTCCATGTAATTTGTCTACCTGAGTCACTAACAAGTTGAGCACCCCTGTTGGCCAGTGTTAAAAACACGCCAATCTGAAACTCCAACACTGCTTAAATAGAATAGAATAATGTTTTTCTACATTATGTATCAGTTTGAAATGAAATCAATGGAACACAAGCTCCTCATATCCAGAATGCTGGCGAGATTAGATATTGGCTGCTATGAACTGAATTGAGGTTAGCTGAGATCATTGGTCCTATGTAGTCACTATTTTATAGAGATATGTTTATTAAGCCTGAAAACATGTTGTTAGGTCCAGAAATTGAAATGAACCGTGGTAGTGGTATTAGTGGTAGCCCACTAATTCCATTGGAGGGAATTGAAGAAGTTAGTAATATTTTTATTTTTTTGCTGCATTTGAAGTCTTATTTTTTGTTATAAATGATAAACATCACATTATTTGAATGAACTTGTGATGTGAGATCCTGACCCAGGCTAAAAAACTCTTTTTAGATTTCCGATTTTCAGATGCCACTCTTGAATCAACGAGTGCCAACCAGCAACACGCATGTTCACAATCCCACTTGCACAAATTAGTGGTGCGCTCCTAAATTACACACAGGATGTATTTTTCTCCTCGACGAAGGAGTTAAAACATGTTTGACAACTCCATTACACCAGTGGAAACAAAATAGTAATTTCACTGTCATGTTTGAAGCATTTTTGAAGCTAATTTTTGGTTTTAGGGAAATGTCTCAACATTTAAATTGTCAACATGCCACAGCCTTGGCTTCTGGTGAGGGAGTCTGATAATTTACTGCCGTACATCTGGTGATAAATTGGATAATAATACAAAGTGTTCCTCAAATGCTGCAGTATAAACAATTTGAACAAGAAAACAAGGGTCACAGTGACACTGAAATATGTCGCCTGACACTGAAGGAAAAAAATGAAGTTTGCTTGTGCCCAAAGCTAATTAAACACCTGTGTTCTTTCTGCATGGTATAGCCAGTTTACTACACACCACACACTTAATATCACTACAAACCACGTTTTTGAACTGTGTTTTTACCAACTTCCAGGTATTCCCATTAGTTCCATTCATTTCAGAGCAGAGTGAAAATCGATATGCAAAGGCTTTCATTCACTTTGTTTTAATCCATCATAGTGAACAATATGTCAATTTATATTGTCACACTGTTGGAAGGTAATGCTGGGGTAAATGCTGGGGTAAAGGCAGACTGACTGAAAACCACTGCATTACACACATCATCACTATCACTTAAAAACCCCCAAAACAAAACCTTATAGATTACATCACATTCATTTAGCAGACGCTGTTGTAAAAGGGACTCACAGTAGGCCTAACAGCATTTTTCATTCTAGGGACAAGAGTTGGATGACATCAAAAATGTTATTGTTGGGAAAGATTCAAGTCTCAAGTGTCAATAGTGTTATTCTCAATCTGTGTAGACTTTCATGAAGTATGGCAATGAATGTCTGGAAAGACAAAAAGAACCATTCCAGCAGATAAACCCGTAAAACAATGTTGTTTTTTACACTTCGGCTTTTATATCCTACAGACTAAAACAAACAAGATATAACATGTTAGCCTAATTACTGTGCTTTAGAGGTGCTAGTAGGTATTTGTTTTACCTTTGGATAGACACAGGTTAGTTGTTTCCCCATTTCCAGTCTTTATGCTAATCTAGGCTAACCAGCTGCGCGTACTTGAGAGGTATCGAAAGTGTATGTATATTTCCCAAAATGTTGAATTATTCCTTTAAAACATACAACAACAATAGTATGGTCCTTCACATGTCCACCAGTCTCAAGACAGTTCCCTGTCAATGTGCTTCACCATAAACTGCTATAAATTAGCAATAATGAGTACTTTTTGTGTCAACCTGCGCATTTCTTGTCATTGAGATTACATGTAGGCATTTCATTTTTCACAAAATAAGTCTTCGTGGGCAGTATTCATATAGGTTCTGGTTTGGCACAAACACATAACATTAACATATGAAAACATTTATGACAAAAAAAGAAAAAAACACAACTGACAGGTAGGCCTAATCATCTAAATCATGCATTCGTCTGATTCTTAAAATCTTGTGAACATGCACAGGTATTTGGTTTCTGAGTTTTTAGAACTTCTCACCGACTTGATGGTTACATGCTCAGCAGTTTTAAAGATCAACAGGAACATGTTTAAATCAGTTATATTTTTTACAATATAACAATTCATTTTGTTGTAGTAACATCAAAGTAGAACTTGCTGCAGTCACTGTTGCCTTCAATACGGCCCTATAGGCTAAAACAGTTTGTAAAACAACCACATGAACATTCATTGAGTAAAGCACTGTGTCAAACTCACTCTCCCAGTCTGATATGATATTCAGACTAAATGAAATAAACTAGAAACAATGCAGCCAAAGAAGGCCCAAAGGGCTGCATAATGGCATCTTCCTCTTGTTCTTTGCCCTCAGCTGCCATGTGAGACTCTGGAAAACAAAGAGGCCTGTGACAGACCACCTGCCCAGAGAGGATTGTGGGATATCAGCTACTGTACACTAAACAGCTGAACCAGGAGCAGTGTGAGGGTCCCGTGGGGAGAAGGGCTGGAGAAAGGGGCGGTGGGGGCAGGGTCTTGAGTTGGTCTTGGTTGTGGCTGTATGTAGCATATCTGCTTCCCGAATCCTGATGGACAGTGGTCAAATCTGCGCTCAGTACATAAATACTCCACGCTACATTAGCCGCCAAAGCCTTTCCATGTGTTATTTGCAGAAGTCCTTTATGGTGCTTAAACCCCAATCCCCATCAGGCTCTTTCCAGGTCAGCTCGCCCTGGACTTCACACACGTTCCCTGACGTGGACATGCTTTCTGCTTAACAAGAGGAGAGAGTGCCAGGCCCTCTGCACTCCTGTGGTTTACGTACGCAACCTAGCATGTCGCAAGCTCCACTCAGAACCAGCACGCTGTAAAAAATGACCACAGCCAGACTCTGTTTAGCATTACACTAAGTATTAACATTGTATCCTTCCGAAACCAAAATAAACCTTCTGTCAGTGGGGTGAGACAACTCCTGTTCGATCCAGTGTGGGTTCTCTTGTTAGAGGACCCTGTGAGTGTAAACATCTTGAAACATGGCAGCATAAGCAGATCTTTCCACTAGTCTCAAGAGAACAACACTTGATTCAAGTGAATTGTTTACACAAGTTGATTTTAATTGGGAACAAGTTAAATAATCTTACCCCAATGACAAACTTTCCTTCTTGTTTGGAGGAAAAACAAGATGTCACCACTAAATATTAAACTAAAGGACTTGCTATGATGTAAGTTTTATGCAGCGCAAGTGATCATCAAATCCATTCCAGTTTGGCTAGTAATTGTTCTACAGCCCTTTCAGCCCATCCATTAAAAGCAGAACAAGTCTTGGTTATCACAAAGGCATGTAATAAATGAAGAGTTTATTTAGAGATTATTAAGAGTTGAATCTTCTACTTAGGATGGCAATGTCCATCATTCGTTCACTTTGTCTATCCACTAGGTTTTAGCACTGAAGATTGTTTGAAGTCTGTAAAATTTTTGGCTTTTCATTTAAGTTTGTCCATCTCAACACACTAGTTTTGGGGACTAATTAAAAGAAGAATTATGCATTTCCTCATTCGAAACATAAAGCACTCACACACCCATCTTTTTTTTGCCTTAAAGCAATAAGTTTTTACTTTTGGACAGAGCCAGGCTTGCTGTGTCCTCGTTTCCAGTCTTGGCAAAGCTAAGCTAACCAGCTGCTAGAAAGAGGTATCAATCTTTTCATTAAACTCTTAACAAGAAAGTGATTAAGTGTATTTCCCAAAATGTCTTTCTATTGCTTAAAATGTAATGGGTGTGTGATGTCTGCTCTACTTTTGATACTTGTTTCTGAGGCAAATTATTATTAGGTAATCATTATTACATAATATTAATTCAACATTTTCTATGTATTTGAAAACGTAGTAAGTACAAAATGGAATTATCTCACCACCACTGTCCTTTTTGTCACTTGTAAGAAAACTTGGTTCTAGCAGAACATTAAACCTATATTATAAAGAAAACTATTTGTGCATGTCTGCAGGACTGCAAAGGTTATCCATAGTTTTGCTGTAAAGCAATATTTTGTGCCTCTGGGCTCCTGGGGCTCAGTTGAGGAGAGAGGCCCCTTCCTGCTTCCCTTGTCCCAAGGCCAGTCAGCTGTGGCTGTGCTCTGCTCTGTGATTCAGGTAGAGGCCCAACAGGGAGCCCTCTGCAGAGCAGGCCAGCATGGCGAGGTCTGAGGCTGTGAGATGAGTGAGCCAGGAGGGAAATGGAGGTCATGGGGTTGGGCCCCTGTGCTTTATGAGCCTCTCACAGCCTCGCTTACCTCCGTTCTGCCTGCCTGGTAGATAAATGATGATCAAGCAGGTAGGCTAGCTAATATATGTTAGCCTGTCTACCAGAATAGTATAACAGCATCGCTCCACCTCCTCAATGTGTGGTCCCTGACACAACTGTCGACTGAAGAAAAAGCAGCGAGGAGGAGGAAACCTCCCAGTTGCAGTAAGCATTAGATGAATGGGACTCAAATCTAAGGATGGCGGGGCATAGAGGACAGCTGCACTTATGTACAAATAAGAGGAAGTCAACAAACCTGAGGAAAAACACACAGTGGCTGTACAGCACTGTGAAAATAGCAAAAGAAACAAAAGTCAGAATCTCATTAGAGGATAATTAGAAACACACATCCTCACTTTAGGCCAACACAGACTATTTTTCTCATCCAGAGATTGAATCATCTGCTGTTAAGCTTAAGTAACACATTCCAATGCAGGTGGTCCTCTGAAATGAGAGGTTAGCTTTGTTTTCAACAATGCCAGTGGTAATGACTGATCTAATCATAGGGCACGCTTACAGAACCCACCTGTTTTGCCAGCTTTGCTCTCACATAAAGTGCAGTGTTGCCAAGCGCTCACAGTCTGGGCGGGTGGCACATGTTGGGGTGGCAGTAATGTGTTACCCAGATCCCTATATAGTCCCAGCTATCTGGGTCTGATTCTGTTCTCTCATCTGCTGCCAAGAACAAAAAAAACACGTTGCTCAAGCTTGGCCTGGCCAGATCCCCTCAATGGGGCACTGCAACTGAAAGCTTTTACAGGGCTAAAAGAGTCCAGATAAGATTCAACCTTCCCTTTGTCGCCAACTCCCTCCACACCAACTACGATTCAAATTTTGTTTTTCAACAACTCACATTTTCCAGTCGCCTGGTCCTTTCCAGTTTTTTTATGTTGCAAACAGCCAGGCAGCAGATCAGACAGGAAGCCAGAAGATGTGTGTGTTGTGTGCAGGACAGGAGTTCTTAGAAAGCATGTGCTTCACCAGTAAAGAATTTGGTCAACCATATCCCACAGCACACTTCAGCGAATGGAACTTGCTCAGGTGTCATCACATGACCTCGAACACATGATAACAGGTGGTTGTGGTATAAAGTTACTTCCCATTCATCTTTCTTTTTTTTTTATGTGTTTTTTTTTTTTTTGCTTTGGTGTGTTTTGTTTTGTTTGTTTATTTTATTTATTTATTTATCAAGGGATAGAAACTCTGGTCCACACTCCAACATAGTAGGTGGCGGTAATGCTCCTTAACGCTGGTTGCCACCCGCCATAAGACGTAACAAAGAAGAAGAAGTTACTTCCCTTAATTTTGATTGTAAACACTGTTCACACTGTTTTAAAGTTATAAAGATGAGACATTATTTTAAAGCATTTCTAATGGATTTCTGGCAGACTGTAGGCTGGGTACATGCCAGTCCAGTGCAAATTACTTAAAACTGCTATGCAACAAATTGATAGCGCTTTCCAAAATAAAACATAAACATGATGTCTTTCTTTGTTAGGAGGTTAAAAGTAGTTTATACCAGTGTGGAAGTCCAAAGAGTGTGTATAATGTCTTGTTTGCCTGCACATAATACAGCACACTCCTGACCACCTCCCATTTCCTGTCTTCTTCTCTTGTTGCTGCTCATTTGCAAACAATGTGATCTTTTGTTTATAATCGTCAGTATTTTCAATTGAAAAATACTTTTTTGGCAATTTCATCATTTACATCATTGTGCAATATGTTTACTAGCTTGTCAGTGTTTTTCAGACACATCTTTGAATTTCATCTGCCAGTCCACTCTGCCCTCAGAAACCATGTTGTTTTATACTGCATTTTTATTACATCTGTCTGTCTTCCAGCAGTCTTCTAAATATAGTCCTCCTCTTCCCCTAAAAGAGCTGAACACTAAGTCCTTACTAATTAGAGCCTTCTCCTCAGTCTGGGGCTGCCTCCAGTGAGAGCAGGTTTATAGGCTGCTTGCAGGGCAGTACCGCTTCAGCCTCTTCTGTTGCAGCTGCAGGCCCAAACATCAGCCAGAGGCTCTGGGAGACTCCCCACTGTTTGTCTCCTCCTAAATCTAGTCTAAATATAGCCTTTCTTTGTTACAACAAAGATACTTACGTGACCAAGCATTTAAGGATTTTAGGACTAATATCCATACATGAATTATGGAAAAACCTGTGCATTTTTAAGTGTCTATGTGCACTGTTTCCCTGATTCACACTTGTCTTAGCTTTGAGATGACACAATGCTGTCCTCTGAGACAAGAGAAAAACAGTTATCAGTAGAGGACATGAATCAGTGGTGATTTTATTCAGGCTGCATGCCTCTCATGGGGTAAATAATAACTTGCATGTGTTTGCGTGGGATCCTCTGAGACTATTTTCCGACCTTGCCAGCCCCTGGTTTTCATTTCATTGATGGAATTTCTGAAAAGGCTATCTCTACCAGTTTATTCAATAATATATAAAGCGATGGCATCATCCTGACACCCTACACCTTTCACTCCCAGGTCTAGCCATTAGCCCAGTCATGAGTGGAGCTGGAGAGACAGGCAAAATGGAGCGACACTGTGGAGGTGGAAGCATTGATAAATAATTTAAAGTGAATCTAGTGTAGTTTGAAAGAATTCTCCCTGTCAGTCCTCTCAGTGTGTACAGCAGTTTGGACTGGAGAGGAGACGCGCTTTCACTACTGTGATAGGCTTTAAATAGCCTCCTGACTTGAGATTTCCAGTTGAAATTTGTGGCACCACAAAGGAGTCCGAGGATGATTCTTTATTTCTGCTTGCTCCTCTGCTGGCTGGCTATTCCTCAACAAGGTAAAGGCTCATTGTACATTAGCTTACTTTAACAACAAAGATGTTGAGATGGAGACAAGTTGAGGCGAGTAGACTTCATCTCAAACTGCTGTCATTATTATGTCAAATTGCTAAGTGCAGCCAGAGGGAGGGACATAAAATTGGATCAAATAGGCCGGAGGCAGATAAACTAAGAGTGTGTTTAATTATGTTGTTCATCCTCAAGAGCTGACGCAGTCCATTCCCAACAAACTGTGAGGTCTTGCAAAAGTTTTCTGAAGACATTTACTACTAAACTATCTGTCAACAGTGAGCTTGTAGAGACTGTTTTTGTTGATGTGTAGAAAACAACACAAGAGGTGTTTTTCTCCCCTTATAGTAATAGTAACTGACTCTGGCTGTCGTGTGTTACAGGTCTGGAGATACTTGAGCCTGAGGAGGTGGAATACATTCGCTCCCATGCTACAGCAACAGTGGGAGGCTCAATCACTTTGGACTGTGGTTCCACCATGCCCACCATCTTTATCTGGGGCTTCACCAAATCAGGAACTGATAATAACGTAGCAGTGGCTTATAACTACGGACAGGGCCCAAAGCTCCAGTCTCAGTCCAGCAGCATGGGCCATATTCAGGTACATGTCAACACCTCTGCTTTAGTCATAGAGGAGCTTCAGATGGATGCAGAGGGGATGTACACCTGCCAGGCTTTGTATGATACAGATGAGGGGACCAGGATAACTTTCTACTTCACCCGGCTGGATGTAGAGAACGACTAATGACAACTCTCTGTATTTTGTTTCACATTAGTTACATCACTTCAAAAGTGTGCTGCATTAATGTCTACTTTTCGGATTTATGACCACTGTGTGTATCTTCAAACCATCTGCTTTAAAGAGTTGGTTCATCCACATTCCTGAAAACACATTATCAAACGACTCTCCAGTGGTATCTAGCCATGCAGCCAGTTTTGGTCTTTGCTCAGGGTTTGAGATGGCTGTCTCTTGCCCCCACCACCATCTAATGAATAAAATTTCACCAATGAAAATGTACATTTAAAGCGCAACTTCATCAATTTAACACAAAAAAGTATGTTTACTCATAACTAAGTTAAAATTGGCTGAATAAATCGTTTTAGAGACTGAACTTTGTATGGCCCCCAAAAATAAAAAAACAGTGGAGGCTCTCTGAGGTCACTCTGACCCCTTACAAAAGGTGCAAAATGGTTTAGTTCGCCCCACAATAGGATTCATCTCTAAACGGGCTAATCGAGCCATGCTGCAGCATCATCGTGCCTTGTGACAGTCATGTCTTTCCCCAAGAAAGGGAAATCGGGGGACCAAAAAAGAAAAGAAAGGAAAGAGAAATAAATCAAAGGGAAGGAAAACAACTGCTAATTTCCTTCAAAAGAAAGGTGATCACAACTAACACAGTTACAGAATGGATTAAACTAATATCGGCAGTCGTTTAGATTGAAGGCAGTCAGCAAGGAATCTAGCTTGATGCATAGTTACATTGCTGGCTAGAACATAAATGATTATTAAATGAACCAGCATCATAGCTACAATGTCATATGACATATCTATCAAAATTATCTAGCAAAGCTTAACATCAGAAAACACATGGCCCCCTCCGTTAGATACAGAAAGTAGAGCAGCGGCATGTTCTCATCATCTCCCACCGTTACTGAGGATGTGAGACAAGGTGAGCTCATACAATGGCAACTAAAAGTTTTTCTAAGCAATCGTTTGTAGAAGTTTCAACTGAAAGGAGCTTAGCAACAATAACATCAAGCAACCTGTTTTATTGTATGTTGTTATGCTATAAACTGGCTATGAGCCTAATATCAGTTGTGTATATTTCAGATTATTATTACTTAATGTGGTATGAATAGCTAATTAGTGACTACCCTAATCACTACAAATTCATGTGTACAGTTGTTTGCTCTATTATTTGTAAACATTTTTCAAAAGATGCGTGAGACATGAACCAAGAGAGAAAGAGGGCCTACCTGCTTGTGCTTAGGGCCCTGCTGCGAAGTACAACTGAACCTGCTGTCTCATACCATTTTCTCAAGTCTGAGAAAACCAGAGTGATGTCACCAGGCGTTAACTCTATTTGCACCTGGATACTACAATTGTTTAACCAGACGCTGCTGGCATGGAGTAAAGATTTAAAAAGTCACACTCAGTATGTCCTTAAAAACAAAGTCCTGATTACTCTGGATAATCCACAAATCTCGCTGTGTATAATTCCATCAGAATCAATTTCTATCAAAGAAGTAGTCCCTAAAAAAACATTGACATTGTGTTCTGTGGATTGTCCAGAGTAACAGGAAGGTACTTTATAAATGGACACATTGCTGTACATTTTCAAAAGTCCACTTTTCATTACTGTAAGCATCACAAAGAACTAACCCTAAACTGCCTGACTAAATATCACAAGAGTTAAGTGAGAAAATATGTTTATTGTAATTTGGGTGAACGGACACTTCAGCACCAGACTGGACTGTAGACTGAAACACTTTGATCAGTGAAAGGCGTTGCTATTGTCTCCTGCAATCTTTGTAGCCATATAAACTTATGACACCGTGTAGACCTGAGGTTGTGGTTTCCATTTCAAATACTTAACCAGTCTTGTATTGTGTTTCTTATTAAAACCATCTGGATAGCGGGTTCATTAGACCAGACTATTTTTTGTTTGTTTTTCTTGAAATATATTGTTCATTACTGTTTCTGCTTAATTCTAATAGCCACCCTACTGTGTTGTTTTTCTTTCTTTAAGTGCATTAGCCTGTATTTGTTATTTAACTACTGTGTGTTGTCACTTTCAACTGTGAGAAACTGTGGCAACTGCTGAGCAGACTGACACATCTCAACATTTTTAAAGCACATCGCTCGAGGCCACAAACTAATTTCTGAATAATTTCTGGTGAACATTTTAGCTGCTTTGAACTGACAGATACCTTGACATAAATCCTTGCACACAAAACAAATGTTCTCTTAAATTATTAATCCGTATAAAATTAACATTACATTACTCATATCTGTGCACAGATATCCTAGAGTTGTTGGTGAATAAAAATGACTACTAATTTATTTTTCAGCAAGTGTGGCTCTCAGTGAATACCATTAATTTCATTCTGAAAGTTAGTTCCTATCCACAGGTCCTGTTAACAGGGAGAAACGCAGGTTGTTAAATTAATGCAGCTGGGATAAAGATAAGTGTTTCTGTTTTTTTCCCTGATTATATCTAACAGGTGCAGTCTACAAATTTTGTTGTTAAATCAGCATAAAAACCCAACTGAATGTTGGCTGTGTGGCATCTTTATGCATCAAGACTTGAGCGTGATAAATTAACAGTGGATATACTTGAAGGAACATATAGATTATTAGTCATATGAGCTCATCATTTGCAGGGACCCACTGGAATGTTGTTGGAGTTCATCCAACCACAACATGCTTCACTTGTGGTTTGTGACATCTCAAGGATAAAACCGCCTGGGGCTGAATCAAGCAAGTTAACAACACACTGCCCGATTCATAAGAATTGCATTCATTCAGGGTGTGCTGGAGAGGGGAGAGAGAGGAAGAATGGTGGGCGGAGGGGAGAGGGACTGGCGTTAACAGGTCTGCTCTGCAGCAAGGGGCAGAAATTCCACGACGGACAATGAGCTTTCTTGTTCCCATGGGCTCCTTAATGAAGGGGTGTAGCTGCGTGGGTAGAGGGTGCAGGGCAGGGCTGAGGGAGAGTGGCGACTGATAGACGTGGGAGATGGAGAAGCAGCTCATTTAGAGACAACCCTGCCCTTATCTTTTACTCATCAGCACAGCCTGCATCTGTCAGCATCCCCTCTCCCTCCCCGGACCATTTCTCTTTTGTTTCCAGCTTCATTTCCTATCCATTGTTTGTTCCTTTTTCTTCCTAATGGCAGCAAAAGAATCATAGTGGACACTCGAATGAGCTACTGCTTAGAAATAAAATAAAAGATGAAAGGAAACTTGATGAGACTGCAGAGAATGGCCAGTTCTTCCCATCATTCTGGGCTGTGAGTCACTTTTTGTTTTGGACTCACATACTAAAACAAAATCAAATAAGTGCACATCTAAAACAATTGAAGGCAGAGAAACTCAGGCAGGCTATTCCTGGGAAAGAACTAAGTCAAGTCAACTGAACGAATGCCGCCAGCCACCATTGAGACTAAAAATAACAGCCGGAAGAGGCCGTGCCACGCCTCAGCAGCAGGCAGGTAAATCCGGGTGCCAGGAATATCCCGTATACTGGGGAGGAGAGATGCCAAGCGAACCAGGGCCTGAGGACTGGCAGCCGACTCCGGTACAAAACACAGGCAGACAGGCACCAGGCATGGAAAGCCTGCACCACAGTCATCATCAGTGAAGCACAGCCAGCCCTGTCATATGTCCACTGCAATCCTATCAACTCCAATCAGCCAGCACACCATGGAGATTATTTTAAAACCAATGGAGGATTTAAGCCTTTAGAAAATGGGTTTGGCAAATGCAGGCTGAAACCTGAGAAGAACTGTTTTATGAACGAGCTATGCAGAATTTTCACACATCAGGAGCAGCACATAGCGGCATTTGACGACATAATTACTGATTTTAACTCACCCCCTTCTATTACTATGATTAGGATTTCTAATATACCACTATCCGTGTTGTTCTTCACAGCAATATACACCAGACAACTTTGCGTGGTAGCGTCTCCAACTGGCACCACTGGCTCCAATTGCCCGTGCTCACCCTCTGTTCCCAGAAATCACGAAATGTAATGTCATTCAAATGGTTCAGATGCCCACTTTTACCAACCTTCCCAATTTGTGATTACTTAAAAGGGTCAAAATAATATATATTTTGTCACTTAGCCCCTAGTGGTTATCAGCCATACACATAGGTTTTGTTTCATATATTAAAGTATACCCTTGTGTCGTTCGATGAATACTGTTCTTTTTACTCTTGATAATCCACAGCTGTCGATGTTCGTTAACTGAGACTACTTCTTCGGTACAATGAAAAAAACAATCTGCTTTACCAGGGTTAAGTGAAACATGTTTTTTATGATTTGACTGATCTGACCCTTTATACCATGAATACCACCACTGAGGACAGAGGATCAACTTTTCTCTAGAAAGAGCATTTGCTGTTAATCAAAGACACAGTTTGTATTTTTAGATTTAGACCTTCCTGTGGCCATTAGCACCTGACATCAGAATTTCACCTGGTCAGATAAACTTCATCTGTGTGAACTCAAAATTAGAACGGAGCGGAAAGTATTCTGTTAGTAGCAGCAGAGCAATTTTAATATACAAAGATTAGTGTAAGAGGGCTGCTCACACTTAACAACTGCGTTTTAATTTAACTACTCCACTTCTCTAACAGATTGGGGCCAGTAGGTCAACAGTGCTCTCAAAAAAACAGTGCATTTGGCGTAAAGTGATGAGCTATCAAGTATTCACTGAAGCAAAGAGCAACAGTCTTAATCTGAACAGTGAAGGGAGTGTTCACCCCGTTCAGGGGTCACAGCAGTGGAACAGCCCATCACCGAACTACATCAAAGGCCTGCCAGAAATATCAATGGGTTTGGACTGAGGCCGGGAAATTCACTATGGCAATCATTATCTGGGCGCTGCACATGAAGGAGGGAAGGAAAGACACTGAACATAGGTTGTTGTTTACTCTTCCATATCTTCTCTTTATATTATTACAAAACTTTACACGGACAGTTGCTAATCTCCACTCATGAGTGGAACACAGACAATACAACAAAAAATAAACAGTATTTCTCATCCAAAAGGCATAAATAATATAAAAGACAAACTTCCTTTAAAACAGATACATTCATATGAAATAATATTTTACTACTACAAAAAATAAATAAGTCATCTAAAGAGTTTTTGATCTTTTATGAGAGTCTTTCCTCCAGTGGGATATAGTTTCTGTCTTTGAGCAATGTTTCCTTTGCTCTTTGTCTTTCTCTCCATCTGGCTTTGCTCTCAGTCTCTTGTAGTCTCTCTCTTTTCCCAAGTCATTCATCTCAGTTCAGTCCATCGAAGGTTTTGTGTCCTTGCCACCGTAACATGCAGTGTCTCTGACTATAGCATTGCTTAACCTCTTCCTTCCTGGTGTGTAGTGATATTTCCACCACTGTCTCTTGTCCAGGCTCTAAACCCTCCACACTGCAGGAGAATGCATTTGTGTGTGGGCTGCATTCAGACCTCCTGTGGGCTGGGCTGGATCAGCTCTCCTGCCAGGCTGCTGCTGGAGATCCACCCAGGCTTTTCGTCACAGTCAAAGTCTGGCAGGCCAAGACTCTCCCAGCACACCACAGGCCCCTCCATGTCCACGCACTCCAGCTCCCCCTCAGCTGCACAGAGACAGAGAAAGAAGAGTGTTTTGTTTATACTGCATATTAAAGAAGACAAGAACAGATTCTGGAGAGGCCCACAGTGTAATTTGTGGCTATGCTGCATAGTTTGTCTGCATACAACATCAGGATTGGTAATGATATAAAAACTTACTATTAAGGCATTAGGAGCAAGAACTGTATGAGTTCGTTTTGTGAGTTCGATGAACCATGAATGAGTGGAAGTAAATGTTTTCATTTAATCCCCAGAAATTTGTCTTTAACTTTAATGTCTTAAAGCCATAGTTTGACATCTTGAGATATATGCTTAATCACCTTCTTGCCAAGAGTTAGATGAAAAGATTGATACCACTCTGTATGGTAAATATCAAGCTATAGCCAGGAGGCGGTTAGCATAGCTTAGCACAGAGAAGCTTATACTTACTGAACAGATATGAGTGGTATCAATCTTTATCTGACTCTTGGCAAGAAAGCAAGTAAGCGTATTTCCTAAAATATCAAACTATTCATATAACTGTCTGAGCTTAAAATTACAATGAGCTTGTGGTTGATAACTAGTGTATTTATATAGGTTTGTGCAGAATCCATTAGTCAGTCTGTTTTTAATTTTGTTATTCTGCATTATTCATACACTACATTTATCATGAAATACTTCACCGGCCACAAGCCACCATTAAGAGGCACGACTACCATACAAACATTAGAAAGTAAATCATACTAAATAGTATCACAGTTGATTGTATGCAATGCTGAAGGGGATAAGGTCATGCCTGCCTAAAATTGATGTATTTATTTATAGTCTTATTCTATAACCTAATTCAACTAATTGGTGTTTTGATTAGAAGATTATCCAAACATTACCTGAAATTATAGATTTTCTGAAATAAATAGGAAATTCAAATGCATAACCAGGGCTGAAAAGAACATGACAAGTTGCAGGCATCTCTAGCAATTAAAACTCACTTTTATCAATTGATTCATGTTATGTGGTAGGATGCAGGTAGAATCTAATGCTTTTTCTACATCCACTGGTGCTGAATAACAAAGAAGTGAGAAAACACCAAAAGGACAGAAGAGCAAGAAAAAAAGTGGTGGAGGAGGAAAAAGACCCAGTACTTGGAAAGATTTTGTGGCCATTTTGTATAAAAATGTGTCTCACCAGTGTTGTCTGCTTGACAGTTTTCATTGTTCTCGACCAGACAGCAGGAATGCTGTGAGGGCGAGGACTCCTTGTGCTCATCTGGCTGGTACCCTGCATCGGCCCCCTGGTCACCAGAGAGCATCTGGTTGTTGGGGCCGTGGCACTGCGACGAAACCTGGCCCAGAGGCATCATCTCCAACCCGTCCTGCTGGCACGGCGCCACACGATGCATTAGAGGCAAAGTGCCACTGGAGTAAGTGCCATTGGTCTTGTTGTAACATCTGCTCAGAGACAGAGGGAGATGGAAAGAAAAGTGGGACACATTCGTTTATAAGGTGCCAGTGTGTTACTGAGTGCTCACCCACTGACAACTCTCAGCGGTGATTCACATACAGCTCTGGTTCTTCCTCTCCGCCAGACACAAAAAACCTTTGTGCTAATACTCCTAACAATGTGCAAAACAATGAGAGCTCTAACACAACTGAAACACTCTGGCACAGCTGCAAAATGAGTTTTTTAACAGTTAACTCTCAATGCCTCTAAATAACTGTGACACATTGTGGTTTTGCTCTCGGGTGAAGTTCCCAAATGCAGACAGTTTCACGCAGCGAACTTCACCATGCTTCTCTCTACTTGCGCTAGAATTGGATTGTGACCACGCCCCCTCTTTTCCCAGCAGCCAGAGGTAAATAAACACAGGGCTCATTAGGTCTGCTGCCTGGGTGCACACAGGGTAAACTGTGATGCTGGGGACCCTTAAGTACATAAACAGGACTAGCAGCAGGGGAAATGTATGTGTGTGTGTGTGTGCAAAGCTTTTGCACCTTATGAAATATGAGCAATGTGCATTTCTTTGTGATGTCCATAAGGCTCCTCTTTTTCAGATTTTTCCAATTTTCAACAAACAATGCAGATTGCTTTAGGAGTTTCACCCGGATTTTATGTTCCCACACACCTAGAAGTTGCTGTGCTTTCTGTTGCTGACACTAATCACTGCAGTTTAGAGTGAATGAGGTGTGCTTGTGACATACACAGCTCAGAAATATTTCCGGTAATAGAAATTGAAGTTGTGGATTATGCACCAGAATACATTTAAATAAGCCCTTAAAAAAGTACAAATCTTTAAACTATAGAATGTCTATGGGTTGTCTCACAAATTCTACTTTGACAGATCCAATTCTTGCCAGGATTTTCCTACAAATTTCCTATACCAATTAATTCCCAGATTTCTGTGAAAGCAAAATATAGTAAAAGATACACAAAGCAAAATTAGATTAAAAAGACTTCTTCCCTTACCTGTTATTGTTGCAGAGGTTTTGACAGCTCATACAATCTGACGAGTCTGTTTGGGGAAGAGCTGTGTACATGCCTCCACCCTGACAATACAAATAGAATACAGACACTGCATTTAGCCAAACCAAACTGTATTTGCACCTGCTGATGTAAAATGCCACACTTCATTTGATACTTGTATATCATGGATATTAATAAGGTGTCCAGTCTCTATGTTTGGAGTACTATGTGCAGCACTCACGTTATGGTGGTGGTGAGGGTGCGAGTGCGAGTGCTCGCAGTCCCGAGTGCTGTGGGGCAGTGTGCCATCGTGGCCGTGTGGGTGGCCAGGTGAGAACAGGCTGCTGGAACCATTGAGCAGTGCCAAGCCATTGGGTAGTTTGTGGTGGAGGTGATGACACCCTTGGGGTAACATAGGGCCACTGTGCCCGTAGCCCCCGTGGACGCCCCCATTAATGCGGTTGGAGCCAGGCAATGTAGTGTAGTCATGAACGTGGCCATTCATCTCTGCTGGCTGGTACAGGTAGCCGGGAGGGTCATACTCTACAGCAGAGAGACAGAGAGAGTGAGGAGGTTATGGAGGGACAGACAGATTAGGACAGAGGTAGAGACCAGTTTAAAAGTCTGATCTAGTCCAGTAAAAGGAACAATTCTTCACAAACATGTATTAATTATTAAGTGTATGAAGCAGTGAAATGTGGCACCGAAGCTTTCAGATTCTTCTTAGTCTTTTTTAATTGATCTTTATCAGATATATTTTAGTGTTTATTTCTTCATAATTTTGCAACTTTTCTTTTACCATGGCAATGTTCTTGTACAGCAGCTTGTGTTAACACAACATTAAACCCCCATTCACTGGGATTTTTTTGTACAATAAGAGACAGGATTTGTACAAAACTTTGTATTTGCCAAAACAAGTTCTCAAAATTTTTTTAACTTTGTTTCAGCGCTGAACCTCTGTTAACATATGGCCATCTGCATTAAAAAATATCAACTCTATTGTTCAATTCGCCCTGATGTTGGTGAAGTCCAGTGAATTATCACAGAGAAAGTAAGAACCTGTGACTCAATATTAGCCTTGGCCAACATCTTTAATCTACAAAACCCCAAATATTTACAGATCCAAAAGGTCTGGTTAAGAGTCCACAATGGCAAACATTTTTGCAAGCGCTGTGGGATCTATATATATTTGAACTATGAACACTTGGAATATGTTGCACAAGCTGTCTTGGGGCCAACTGTCTTTAAATATGAGAAACTAAAATGCAGTTAACTCTTTGTATATGTGCTGCAAGCTCATTTAAAATTAACTACAGAAAAACTCGGAGTGAACACAATAGATGCCATATGATACGTTTTTAAACACATTATCCAAAATCTCACAGTGTAGGCAACAACTATACTTTTTTATGCTAGCTCTGGATTTACTTTGTTTCCAAACTCACTGTGCATGTTGTTCTGCTGGCGATTCCTCCACAGACACATGGCGATAAAAGCCAGCAGAATAAGCACCATCACTCCCAAAACACAGCCGACAATGAGGTACAGCAGTCCTCCAGGTGGGCTGGGTGGCTCCTGTGGAAGGGGGCCAGGTGGGGTGATGGGGTACTGACTGGGTGACCCCGGGGACTGACGTGCTGCAGCAGAGAAGAAGGAGGGGGCATGAGGAACAGCTTTTTACCCGCCAGCAACAAAGAAAAATAACACAGTACCAAACTATAAAATGCAAACCATTGTTGTTGGTCTCATAAAACTCAGTACATTTATGTTGTGTAATTATGACGATCATACCAGTCATTAAAGTTACAGCCTTCGCAGAAACATGCCTGGACTTCTGATAAAGTGGAGGTTTGGTTGATGCATGAGTCACTTCTTGTGTGGCACAGTTGTGTGTTTTCTTACCTCTGGTCTCACAAATCATGACGTTGCTGTATTCACTCTCTCCCCCATCATTAAAGCACTGCATCTTAATATCATAGGAGGTCTCAGGCTGGAGATGTCCAATCATGTGCCAGTGTTTTACACCTGAGGAGGGTGGAGAGAGGGAGGAGGAAAAAAGGCGGACAAAGGTGAGAAATCACTTCCTGTATGAGCTGGTGTTGACTCGCATCGCTCCAAATCCTGTGTAAAATCACTATTTGTATTCCCTCCTTCTCCTTCTTCTCTTCATGTCTCACACTTACATGGAGGTCATGTTCTTTCATGCTCTCGCTCTCATTCACCCCCCTCTTTCTCTTTGCTTCAACACCCCCACCCTTCTCTCTTACTCCGTCAGTCCCACGAGGGCCCAGACAGTTGCTTTACTCTGGACAAGCTCCATATATGGCAGCTTCATGTTTGTCCTGGCCTGCCTCCAGTATTCACTCACACACATACACACACACACGCCACAGGCTCACTACCAAACACTATCACACACTACTACGTGCTCTGTAATCACAGATGAGACCACAATCTTTCACATGGAAATGCTACATTTCCAACAAACAAGGCTGAAATAAGTTGCTATTCTTGCTATGTTTTGTTTAACAAAGTGCACATGTCCTACAAGGTAGATTTGAACAGTTTTGAGGGGGCAATAAAAGAAAGTTGCTGCTAAAGCTAAATCTACTCTGTGTTCAATACAGAAGCAGAAGATTAATACACAAATAAACACCAGCCTGTGATCTATTACATATTTTGAACTGCATATTTGAAACAAGACACAAAGATTATATGAGGAACCACAGTATTTAGTAAGTGCCAATCAAAATGTGACCCTAGCAACGAGAGTCAAATTGCTGAGTTACTGAAAGTTGGCATCGAATGGTTTGTCAGATTATTAGTTTTGTCTTATTTAGGGAAGATCTTACATGGCTAATTTTGTTAAGACGTTTAATTTATACATAAATCAAAAATGGGAGTCATGTTTATATTCCTCAAAGACTGGTATCCAAAAAACGATTATGTTGGCACTAACATTTTCAAAAGATAAAATAAGCACATATTTCGTGATATGCAGGTAAAAAAAAAAACTACCAGACTTCATTTAAACAATTGTCAAGTCATGTGCTTTAGTATGCTTCAGTCCTGGTAAAAAGGTCTATGTCTTGTGTCTGCCATAGTGTCTTTTATGATGCTGGGCTGTTAAAGTGAAACTTAAAAGTAGCTTTGACACGTTGTCTAGGTACATATTACTGTATTTTCAAAAGTATTTCTATTATTTAAATATGAAGTGGAAGCAGGTCATAACTATACATTGAAATACAGTCATTGAATTGCTATGGAAACAGTTATATGTAACCTAGATATCTAAAAACACTTTTTGACTGAATTATGCCCAATAGAGATTTATTCATCATCTTTTGACCTTCAAATCCATGACATTGTGGAGTTTATGGAAAATTAGATGTTTTCGATGTTAAAGAGTTGGGCGGAGTGAAAGGACGTCCCTCCTTCCCTTCCTGTACCAGGCTCCACTGAGCAACCTGAGCCCCTCTCCTCTGACTGGGCTCATATTTCTGGCAACCATTTATTAAAAACAGATTTCAGAAAGCCCTACTGCCCAGGAACAGCACTCCCTATAAATCAAACAGCAGAAATGCCCCTCTTCACTACACCCCACTCTTGACACCGGGTATCCATTACCCTCGCAACTCCCACTTCATCTGCAGAGCATGAGTTTCACATCCGGGACGGGGCTGTCAACAAACAATCTACACCAGCTACACCCAGTCTGCAGTGGAAACACAGACACACAAACATTAAAACCAGCATTTCCACTTACCTTCGACTACATCCCTTTTGTAGTCGCTGTCATTGTCACTGTCTGTGGGACGGTAGTATATGTAGAAGCCTTGGATTGGAGTGTTGTTGTTACTCGAGGGACTATACTGGATGGGGATGGAAAAAAGACTACGTTAGACTACAGCAATCTGGTGGGCAATTATTATACAAAGGAAAGGGAAATTTTCCAGCAACTAATGGCAAGGATTGTTATCAGCAGATGTACAGGATTGCAAGCAAGATTGTGATTGCACTGTCTGTCTGAAGTTCAGGAAATTATGGGACTGTCTGAGGTTAAGTAAATGTGGAGAACAATCAATGTCCATCTGTAGCCCAAGGAGGAGGAGCTTTGAACAATGCAGAATCAAAACGTAGACGGACAGGGCCTCTTAATCTCTGTAGCTCTAATCAGCACAGCTGCTCAATTAAAGCTAGGACTGAGTCTCAAGAACCACAAGCAGCTCAAACGCAGATGAGCCAGCTGGAAAAGACACATCGCTCAAGTTATTCTGTGACCGGCTGGTCTTATGTTGTGGCCAACAGTAAACGTATGTTTATTTAAGTACTGTCCTTAATACTACCATTTTGAGGTACTTTATGCTAGTTTATACTTCTTCTCCAGAGATGTATACTTGGCATTCAAAACTTGGGGACATGAGGCTTAAATTCAATTAAGGAAGAGATCTAAAAACGTATTTCTCCACCTGTCTTATGGATGTTGTATGTCAGTGGTGTACTCACAGTCCAGCGCAGCATGATCTGTGTGTCACTGATGGCGTCTGTGGATGAGATGTGAGGTCCAACCACAGGACGGTCTGCGATCTGCAGGCTGGCTTGTGGCACCTGGTACAGCTTCGAGGGAATGCTGTGAGGACTCTCGCCGTACATGTTTATGGCTACAACGCGAAACTTGCAGGTGGAACCTGAGAAAGAAATACAATGATAGGGGCAATGTTACAGTACAGCGGTGCTGAGCAGAAATATTGTCTTTATTAAATGAAATGATGTTGATACCTCTTTATTACTGTCTCATTATATTCTATTAGAGGTTTATTCAGTAGGTTATCTACTTACATACAAATATTGTAATACAGTAATAACCGAGCTGCAAAAAATACATTATCATTGCATCCCAAAAGAATGATTTCATGCTTTAAACACTACTAAATAATCTTAAATAGTCAAATATCAGCTGCCTGGATAAGTCACTCTTGTGTGCGGCAGTGAAACAGGTAACATTAACATACATCATCATAACATCAAAATCTAGCAAAAATAAAATTAAATAAAATAAAGATCAGAAAGATAAGGAAACTAGTCATAAAACATGTGTTTTTCCCAATTTTTCTTAGTAGGGGGAGGATCAAGAAACCCTTATCTGGGCAGAGGAATCACGTCGTGCTTCAGTGGACTGTAGAGAAACGTTTACTGTGTATAAAGTGTACTATGTGAAAGCTCACCAGGCTCCAGATTGCGAACTTCCACAGATAGCTTGAGAGGCGAGATATTATCCGCAGCCACAACCCACTCTGCGCTTCGGCCGCGTCTGTACTCGACACGGAAAGCTGTGATTGGAGAACCGCCATTGGCTCTCGGGATCCAGGTGACATACACTGAACTTTCAGTCGCCATGGAGATTGTGGGGCGATCAGGGGCCTCGGGAACTGGGACAGAAACAAATAAGGAATAACCTATGAGTCGCAAACTTCTGTGAATCCAATTAAAAACACACAGAGAGAACTGGCAACCGTCATCACTGCATCCCAACTCATATAAAGATGGAACAAGTTCACAGAGAAAAAAAAAAATAGAAAAGAACACACATCACAGTGAAGCGGCATGCCGTGGAGTAATGTGTACTTACTGCCTGGGCTCTTAGCCACAAAGTTAGAGAGGGCAGGAGACAGTGAGAGAGAGAGAAAAGAGGGTTATTGAAAAGACCAGTGAGTTTGAGCAACGCAGGCCTGCTTGTAATGCGAGTAAAACATGCACACACACATATACACACACTCAGACCTAACACTAAAGCCGTGTGCAATCTCACAGCTTTCTGCTTACAGCATCTTTCACCCAAAGAGTCATTACAGGGTGTCAACTATCGTTTCACTGTTTGTACTCCAAGACAGATGGAAACACCACATCTAAACATTACGCTCTGAAATCTATTCAACACAGTCCGGTCATGAACTCTACAATAATTATCCGACAGAAATTCCCATAACTTCCTCAGAAAAACACCCCACAATCATTCTTTGCACACTGCTACAGCAGCAAAACAGGACTTTTGCAGGCAGTCGATTGTGTCTACACCTACCTCTGTCGTGTATGACGACACCAAAGTGTGTGTTGGGGGTTTTGTCCTCTGGAGCTTTGGGGGGCACAGAGATGACGGGAGGCTTGGACGGATTCTTGTTGGAGGTGGTGCTCTTCTCTGAGAGAGGAAAAAGAAAATCTGGGAATAAGAAAAACAAGGCCCAACAGGTCTTCAGGGCTATCAGTTCCACCAAAAGCACATGGAACAACTCCGGATGTTGGCTCTGTAATCTAAGTTTTCCTCCTGATTTCCGGAGCTGTTCTGGTTTTATCAGGGTGGGTTTCAGGTTTCCACTTGATAACTCTGCAGTTACACTTAGCTGTGTTGTTACTTGGAGTGTGTCTCCTATTTAGCACTTTTTAAGTAAAGATAAAGAAACACATTTTTGTAGTTTATATATTTCTAAACAGTGCCGTAGCTATCACTAAAGATACTGAGGTCATGTCCTTGTTATGGCTTCTGGGTATTTGAGGTTTTTATTTATATACATTTCATGGCTCTCTTAAAGGCTGATTCTGACTTTTTTTTTATGGTAGACAAAAAACCACCACCAGAATTGTATTTCTGTCAGTGTGGACAAGGTTTTGAAACAAGCATCATGCAGGAGGATTCATTTTACAGAAAATATAACTGAACAGTTAAAATAATTTTTACAATTAGGACAACAACAAAAATCACAGACCTTGTTGAGGATAAGTCAAATATTTTTTAAGGAGGTGGTTTTGTTCTGGTGAGTTGGAGCTGCATGTGGACATAAAAGACTGGTTGGCATTTCTTTGTAAAAGAACCACCCTTGGGATACAATCATATGTGTGGGTTTTGGCAGTATTTTACATATTTCTGACCAGGGAACATTTTGTCAACATTTTGGTATAGCATTATTGTTTGTTTTTGGAACATTTGCGGTTGTTCTTTTTTGATTTGTCTCAAAAACACACCAAAATATGTTTATTCACTATGATTATGATCCTGATCATTATGATTGTACGTGGGGTTATAAGTGGCCAATGTGGTCGAAGTAGTCATTTAAAAGGAATAATCCACCCTCAGATACAGAATGTGGCAGTATATAATTAATGTTCAATCATCTAGTAATTATTCAGTAAGGAAGTGTCATCATTTTTTTGTTTTGGTGTCATCACTTATCCTCAGCCTGTATCATCTGCTTCTACTTCAGTTATTAATCCTCCTCAGTCCACACAAAAACTAATTTCATTCTCTAGGTGCTTGAGCCAAAAGTCAGCTTGGTTGAAAACTTTACTATGCTTTCCCTTTTATAAATCAGAAGCATAATGTGATTACATAGGTTTGCTCTGAAGGTTTAAAAAAAAGCTACAGCACCCCTGCTCTCATGAGACTGCTATCGATAGAGAAAGAGGTGCATGTTCCTGCCTCTTCTCCAGTAAATTTCTCCCTGAATTTCTGTAAACAGCCAGATGCTCTTTAACGCAAAAGGGGCTGACATCCAAACCTCAAAATACCGTTGACGTTTCAGGCTGCTGAAAATGTATCGGAAAAGGGTGTAAAGTGGTGTCTTCCAGTGGTCAGTTATACCCAGGCATACGAAAAGAAACACTGAACAGCCTAATACACAGGAATTGAATATAAACTGGTAATAACAGCTGCAGAAGCTTCGACTGACCCTTGCCGGTGCGGAAGGTGAGCATGGCTGCCTGGCCCTCGCCAGCTGAATTTCGAGCCACCATCAGCACCTCATAGAGACTGGAGGACTCCAGCTCTGACAGCCGCAGGGTCTTCTCACTGCCAGGGACACGAACTGTATGCCAACTCCCAACCACCGTTCCCATTTCATCAACCTGACACACACAGACGGCCACACACACAGACAAACACAAACACATGACTAAAAATGACAGAGAGAAAAACAAAATCATCGTCTGTCTAGAATCCTCTGTAGTTCAGTCTCTTTCCGAGCCTGACTAACGACAGGGAACGGCCTCAGAAACAATCCCTGTGAGATTTATGTCACAATTTCCAGCTCCAGTAAAACCTGCTGCCAACAAAGTCTTAACTAGTATCGCTGCAGTTTTATAGTCAGAGTGAGCTTATTACTGAAGCAAACACAGGAAAATGACCAACCTTTCAGTCATTTGAGGTCCTGGCTCTACCTTCTTTATTTAATGTACACATTACATTCACCCATTGTCACACTCCTAAGGAAAGGTCATGTGTTTGTGGTAAAACTAAAATCTGTCTTTAAAGTGGTCATATTGTGCTCATTTTCAGGTTCATAATTTTATTCTGGGGCTGTACCAGAATAGGTTAACATGTTTTATTTTTTAAAAACATAATATTTTTGTCATACTGCACATTGCTGCAGCACCTCTTTTAACCCTGTGTGTTGACAGCTCTATTTTAGCTCACTTTAGAGATGCATCACTCCATAGCTGAAACAGATGGTAACTTCCTTTGAGGGGGACTTTTTTGCTTTGCAAACCTATTGTATGCACACACAAAAAAGATATATGACACAGTAAAGGAAAGGGAAAAGCCAATGGCAAGACAATAATTTTTCCCCCACCTTACGGTATTTGACAAAATAGGCGTTGATTGGACTCCCTGCATCACGTCCTGCCCTCCACTCCAGGTCATACACATCAGGCTTATGAGTCTGAGGCGGGCTGATGATGATCGGCGCCTCTGGAATAGGACGGTCAGCACTCCTGTCAGCCGGCAGGTTGATTGTGTCGCCTTCATCTTCGGTCAGGAAACGCTCATGGCCCTCGTCGCTCTGCATTGGGTAGAGCGATGGCGTCGCCTCCAGTAGCACACCGGCAGTGGAGCCTGGCTGTAGACCTGTCAGAGAGAGGAATCAAAGGTTATTAAAGTATAACTGCGTTTGTAACAATCAGATCACAGTTCAATTTGACTTATAACAAAGCTGGGATGAAAACAAAATTCCTTGTTTAACGTTATTCCTCCTTACATGGGAACAGTTTTCAGATTTCACCCTTCTTCCTTTTTTATAGCTTCTGATAAAGATTGTAGTTTAAAATTGAATTATTTGTCTCGTTTTGACGAAAATTTAAATATATTTTTTTATACAAATGTCTTTTGTCTTGATGAAACTAGGGTTGGGCAAATAGATGACGCCATGGTTGACAGACATCACGATGCTGAGCCTGCATCGTGCCTACCTCAGGTAAACACACTTGCCCCGCCTCTCTCCCCCTCGCTCCACTTTCTCCATCAGCAGTAGGTTATGTTTTATAAAGTCGCCTAAAAGACACCGACCTCGTTTTTTTTTGCGTATTTTTCCACCCGTTGCTGAAACCAACATCTGCACCCTGTCTGTTCACTGGTGCTTTACCTGGTCCGTGCGTAAAATATCTACCGCGACTTGTAACTAAGTAAATAGGCTACCAAGTTTTTTACCTAGTGAAGTCTGTGCGACTGAACACATGCAATAAGACGACCGCTGCCTTCTCCAGATTTAAACATCTTCATGAAGATTGACAGACAGATTTGATTTCTGAAATAAGACTTAAAACTAAACTAAACTACCTTCTGCAAGATAAAAAGTGTCTAATTAACATACTGTTATTAGTATAAGATAACAGAATGCATTGATGTATTTTTATTTGCCAATGTACTTACAAGTGGTTTCCACCTGTCACTGGAAGAAGCACAATGTAATAAAAACTGAAGCAATGGCAACAATGATACTCAGTGACGAACAGAGGAGACCTACGTGTCCAGAGAGTCCAACCAGGGCTGGAAAGTTTTACACTTGGAACAAGTCTTTTAATCTACGTAAAATAACAAAAACTCTGGATCTCTACCATGCTACATAACCCTGTCTTGTTTGTTTTTTTCATTAAATCGCCAAAGCCAGAGCGGTCCACCTGGACAAATCATGCAATCTGTGAGTCTTATTATGGCTGACACCAGTTTGGCAGAGGCTAGGTGGAATTTTTCACAGACATTTGGAGGACACTGAGCACAGCCTGAAAGAGCAGGAACCGCTCGACTCTGAGCCACACCACTGAGGTCAAAGAACGCCATAATTGAATATTAAAACCTAAACAAGTGAATAAGGAGGTTAAAGTCCTGGGTCCACTTTCAGGCTGTTTTGTGGGCGGCACCAGTTCACTTTGTAAAACAAACAGGCCTAGAGCTGGTAACATTAGACCTGATCCTGGGACTGCAGCCAGCTGCCACACATTCCACACGCCAACCATTAAAATACCGGAGAGAATCAGAACCCAGCACTACATCCAGTCCTACACACTCTCCTGCTCGTTCCCTCCCTCCCTGCCTCCCAACACACTGATGCAGAAGGAGGCAATTAAGGCCACGGTGTCTTCACCAATCTGATGGAGAAGAGTGATATAACTTGAGTAAGTGCTACTACACCTGGACAGAGATTCGCTGCCAAGTCCGTCCCAGAAAAAGGACACACCTGGGACTAAATGTGACAGTAATTCATGAAGGATTACCAGCAGAGAAGGTTTAGATGTCAAGATGATGTATTTTTTTAAATTAAATAACATAAAAATGGATTATCATAATTTTCTGTTAATCAGGTGATCAAATAATCATTTCAGCACATTTTGTTGTGGCCACAGCGGGGCTGCTGGCATTGTCATTTAGGAGCCGGGGAGCACTGTGGGTGTGGATGGGAATAGCAGGGAGGAAACAGCCAATCACATGACAGAATAAGGACACCACATCCCCCCGGTGGTACATCCCACTTAACGGATAAAAGCATGGGTTGTCATAGTGATGGAAACTAAAAAGCAAACAGATTGCTCTGTGTGATGAATTACAATACACATCAATGACACATTTTACTTTGAATGCAAAGGGCATTTGATAAGCTCCTGTGCTTGGTACCTAAAATATAACTGATCTCAGTGTTTACCTTTGCTGGGTATATTCTGCTTATCAACTCCCCATTATGTTTTTGTGTAGAAATGTGGTCTGCAGCAAAGATATTAAATCAAATTTTTCTTCCTGTGTTCTGTGGAAGGGGAGCAAATGTTTGGCAAGGAACTCGACTGATAGTGAACTCGGCTGATCCAGCCTGGTTTGTACTCCCTATGTACAGCATATAGCTGTATTAATCATTCTGCAGATATAGAGGCGAGCTGAGGAATGGGTCCCTGGCGTATAGCGGCTGGGGAGGGAGAAGAGGGGAGGCTTGGGGGAGAGAGGTGGAGGAAGGGGAGGGCTGTGATGTGTTAATAAATAAAAGGCAGTTGTGTATGATGTTGACAGCTGGGTGGTCTGGTCCTCGTCATAACCCTTCACGGCTACTCCTTACATTCCAGCGTCCGGGGGCTTATCCCCGACGGCGTGCACAAAGCTCACTCTCACGCTCAAACTCAGTTCAAGGCTCAGGAGGAGGGCGGCCTTGGCTTAGCCTCTCCTACCAGCCCTCAAAAAACACACACATTCACACTCAAAGAGCAAGGACTCCCTGCAGATACTGTATGTGCAGGCCCACAGAAATCCTGCCTGGTAAGATGCCTTAACCCTTTCGAACACGAGCAAAAATTGCTGTAACAATTTACAATTATGTGCATTTCTCAAACTGCTCCCTTTTGTATCTGTAAACTCTTGAGCTCTGCTAACCCTCCAGTGTCTTAACCTAACAACACGAGGGTGTTGTTAGGTTAGTACAGTGGCAGTGTAGCACTGGATACAGTTTTAGCTTGTTTTGAGTGTTATGAAAGGGAAATTAAAGGGGAAGTTTGGGAACAGTAAGGTTGAATCACTTGATTAACTGAAAATTAATCAACAGCAATTCTAATCATCTGTTTTCATTTATCAAGCAAACGGTTCTGGATCTAGCAGCTCAAATGTGAAGACACCCTTGATTTAAACCATTGTCATTTGAATATCTTTGGGGTTTTGACTGTTGGTCAGATAAAACAGGTTATTTGATGTGACATTTGGCTCAGTGAACAGTCACACACATTCACTATTTTCTGACATTTTATAGACTGATAAAAAACACATTTTTGGCAAATCACTCAACAATAAAAATAACCACTAACCCCAAAAGAAACAAAAAAAGATGTCTTGGAAATTTCATTATTTGTTGTCTGCCTTTTGTAAGCACTCTCTGGGTTAAAAGTATGTATTTATTACTAATACAAGCGGAGTTGAGAAAGCTCCATATTAAAGCCAAGTAACAAATTAGTTTGAGATAGCTGATATATACCCGATTGCGTTGTAAGCATTCCACATGACTGTGCCGAGCCAATCCCGTTGTCCAGCAGACACTGAAACAAGCCCTCATCCTGTGGTGTCACATCTGTAATAACAAGTGAGGATCTATAGATCTGAAAGCGTGGTGATGAGGTGATGGGCTCAGCGTTGAACAGCCAGGTGATGTTTGGTGAAGGGTTTCCTTTCGTTACGCAGGTAAAACGAGTGGAGGAGCCAAGAGAGACGAGCTGGTTGGTCATGCCCTCTGTGATAGACACAGGCTCTGTGGAGGAGAGGCAGAAAGATTAACATCTCCACAAGGACTGCTGCAAACAGTCCCCAAACCCCCAACATCCCTTCTTGACCTTTTCTTACCAAGAACATTCACAGTATAGTTAGCGCTGATCACAGTCCCCTGCTCAGTCTCAGCAGCACAGGTATAACTCCCTTCATCACTCCTCGTCGCCGAAACAAAGGCTAGATTGTTGTGCTGTCGTTGGTGAGAAGCCCCTTGTTTGAGCTCTTTACCATTCTTAAACCATTTGGCTGCTGGTGCAGGACTACCAGACACGATACACTCCAACGTCAGCAGCTGTGACTGCTGCACCACAACAGTCACTGGGGTGGTGGGGTAAACTATTCTCACTGGGCGGGAGGAGTCTGAATCTAAACAAACAAATGAACCATATCAGTAGACAATAAAATAAAAATAAAAATTACAGTTAAGATATACAAACATTCTGAATCTTAAATGAAATGTAATTAGACTTACGTTTCACTGATAGCTTAGTACCATGAGGCTGCATGACGGTTTCCCCAGTAACGGGGTTTAACGCACCACATTTATACATGCCCTGGTGCTGGGATGAAACAGAGATAATCTGGACGTTTCCAGACGGAAGCACTAAATAGTCATCTGAAAAGAGAAGAAACAGCAGTTCCAGTAATAGCACAGACAACTTCTTCAGTATCAAGATAGTGGAGATTGTAGAGGTACAACAGAATAGATGTTGTGAAGTAGTAAAATTTCTGGAAATTCAAATAAAAAAAAACCTTTATAGATAAATTAACAAAATGTAAATGTATGTTTTTGCCAGACACTGTGGGGAAAAATTAAGAAACTGATGTAGTATCGTAATGTCTCACAGTTTATTTTCAGAATCCAAAAAGGAAAGATTTATTTGCTGATTTCAAACAAACCTGTTGACACTTCTATCCACTCCCCTCGTACTCTTAGTCTAGGAAGCGCTGGAGGGATGCTGCGCGGTAGAGGACACTCGATAAGAACAGTGCTGCCTTCCTGTGCTGATAATGACCGCCGCCGGCCACCTTCATAGTCTGTTATTTCTGCAGTGACAGAGAAAAAGAAGACTCCTTCAGTTAAACTCACTTTATGTGCAGAATATTGGACATTTAATATGTGCTGAGTATCAGAAAGGTCAAGAACAAAGGCAAATGGCGCTACTTGAGTTGAGCTGTTTGTGTTGGATCACTGGGTTTGTTTATTTTTGCAGTGAGTGATTCTATTCATGCCTGATAACAGTTCCAGATCAGGGTCAACCCCTTAGAGTAGTGTCCAAGCAGCATCCCAGCAGGAACATAACACACCACACAGGAAAGCCCAACTCTCATTAAGGATGTTGGTCAAGAGGCATCTGGAAGGGTGCCCGAATAAAAAGTCCTACTGCTTCCTTCCCCTCCGCACTCAGCAGCAGGCAGCCGAGGACAGGCATTCTTTTAAAGTGTTCAACACTCACAAAATGGCCTTCCTTTTCTCAAGGCAGCTTCCTCTCTTTCTTTGCCCCTCTGCTTTGAAGTTAGTGGAAGTATGCACTGAAGGGTAATTCTCTGTATCCGTACCTGCTATGGCCACACGTGCGTAGCGGCTAGCGATAGCCGGCCCGTGGTCTAAGTGTGCCACACACTGATAGACGCCAACATGGCTGGGCTTAAGGGAGGAGATGGTGAGGGAGCCCTCTTTGAACTCCACACCAGGCAGGGTGTCCTGGTCCAGTGGTCGGTCTCCGAAGCGCCAGGAAACCACAGCTGAAGGGGGACTTACTAAGCAGTGCAGCCGAGCAACTGAGCCTCGACTCTGAACCAAGGAGGCAGGCTCAGAGCGGAAAGAGGGATATTGAGCTGGTGAGGAGACAGGAGCAGATAAAAACAGGTTCAGAATTTTGAATCACAAATTTTGTTATAGGTGGTTTGACGTTTAGGAGGCACCAACCCCTGTTTTCACTGCTGTGATGGTTATCATACTATGTGCTTATTTAGGATTCTAATTTAAGACAGGATAGACCTGCCCAACACCAGATGTTTAGAACTAAAAAGAGTTTAAATGTCACAAATTATTACTATTTGCAATAATTTATTTTTGGCAAAGCGCCACATTAGCTTTAATTGGAGTCATTGTTGTCTTCCAAGAAAAATATTTGTCTCTTTAGCTACTATTATTACCACTTTCTTAACCAGCTATTCTGTCTGCTGTTTGCTTCTGGGCAGGTAGCGTGCTGTAGGTTTTTGCTAAAAACAGCTGCCATGGTGCTGCTAGAAACTGATGAATGTACCCATGAAAGCTGCTAAGATCATTTTCTCCACTCTTAATATAAAAATAATGGTTAGTGGGTTTTCACCACATCCATCCGTGTTTAGCTGAGAGTCGGACAACAACTTACATGAGCAGCTGATAAGCAGGGACTGGCTGAGACACAGCACAGTGGACAGGAGGACCCTTAGGCCACTGTCCATGGTGCACTTTGACCCCTGCCAGCAGCCGTGTTGCCCAGCACCCACACAATTGTCTGTTGATCGAACCTGCAACATACAGAAGAGTGGAGAAACACGTCAAACCAGAGCTCTGCATGGAAACATGACAGAATCCGCATGAACAAAAGAAGTGACAGAAGTAAATGACAAAACAAGCTGGAGGAGGATTTCAGAGGTGGATCTGAGCGGGGAAAAAATCTATTAGGTTCCAGATGAATCCTGTATGGCAATCCTTCTAATCTTCACGACACATCCTCTTTACACACTCCTTGATCTCCACCTCCCACCCTCTCCTCTGACCTCTCTTCTCACCCACTTCAGTGTCTCCACGGAGGCTGGAATGTCCAGCCTCTTTGCCCCCCTGCCTCTCTCCCCCACTGGGCAGCTGAGATCTCCCACTAATGGAGTGGCTGTTGGGAGACTGTTGCCTCACTCTTAATATCACTTTCTTGTCACACTGTGTTGCTTCCTCATAGGTTTACTGTAGCCTGAAGTGCAGGCCCAGACACACTGGAGGGCACGTAATTAGGAGCATTCCTCTATCCTTTTCAACCCGACCCCCTCCGACTCCGGCACCACCTCCTCCTTTTTCTAAGAGTAATCCGGGCAAGCTTTGATCCCAGGTTCCTGGTTGGTAACCAGGGTTTGAGCCTGAGGCCGAAGGGACAATGGCCGTCCAGCTGTGATATTCACACTAGCGCTTTGGTGGCTTGCAGACGTTAGTAGAAGGGCCGACCGGGGCTGAAGAGGTCAAATTAAAAAGATGATGTCTGGGTGGGTTCAGTGAAGCTGAACAGGTTTCTAACCCTCATTCTCTAACCTAAACATTGTTTCATCTGCTCGACACTCAATTCATTTAGCCTCCTCTCAAGGCTACAGCATGGCTCGTAAATGACAAGTTGGTCCCAGGGACAGTAACACTAACAGTTTTGTGTAGGATGAAGGTTTATATTCATTATTAATTAACCTACTGATTACTTTCCCTTAAAGAAATGGTGAAAATTGCCAATCACAGTTTCTTAGATGAACCCATTTTAGCTTGATATGTGACCTGAACCATTAATAAATCAAAAACTATTAAAACTAATGTCTAATTGTTTCCGTACTAGTTGTGAATGATGTTACAGGGATGTTTGTTCCTTTATAATCTAACCAATAAGTCACTGATGCTTTGTTCATGTACTCATTCTCACTCTCTTCAACTTGCCATCTCTCTGTCTCTGGTTACAAAATATATAACCTTCATTCTATCCAATGTTTATGCCTAGCGTCCCCACACTAGGGCATTTTCTGTTGCTGTTCTTCATTTGTAGTATTTCCTGCAACTAAGCAACCAATACCAGAGTAGACAATCTTCCTCCTATTTACACTGGCAGTGAATGGTCATGCGATATGCGTTTTCAGGCGTTTTAGTATGGACAGATATTATTTCTGAAACTGTGCTAAAATGCTTGCATGTACTGATGGATGTAGCCTCAAAGGGCATAATGAGAGGAGGAGAGAAGAAGCAGGAAATAATAAACTCTCCCAGCTCCTGGCTCACGCCCCCTTCTCACCCTGAGGTCGAAGGTCAGGTAAGAGCAGAGAGAGAGGGTGAACCAGCGGGTGTCTGGTGGCCCTGGGCCAGCCCCCAGAGGTCACCTCTCTCTCTTTTACTCATACACACAAACACACACACACCTAACCATTCTACACAAAATAACTGTCATGTTGCTGCTCAATTGTGTCAGCTTGATTCTGACTGAATTGCTACAGCAATTAACAACAATCTGTAATTTTGACTTTATGACTGAACATGCTACATTATGTATGTGGTGTATGCTCTGCATCTCAGGCTCCAGTTTAAGCGTGTGCATGCTTATTCAGGCAGATCAAACCCACATCTTGCAGGCTAGCATTTCTCCATCTCACGAGTTGCAACAGGCCCTGCACACTGCTCCCATGTCACCACTGGAAACTATCTTTCTCTCTCTGCCAGAATAATGATATATAATTACAATAATAACAACAGCGCTATAAAAATGCACAGCGAAGCACAGACACATTGGCACACGGTATGATGGGAAACCAGAGCTGATTCTGTAAGTCTCTCTCTCTGTATACCTTTCTTACTCTCTCTTATTTTAACTAGTTACTTCCTCCCAGTGGGTGTAGCAGTTGGACATTACAGCTCCGACTGGGTGCTCTTGTGTAAACACATACAGCTGCCTATCTGGCCCATCGATCTGGCGCAACAAGGAAACACAGGGGCATCATTCCTGCTTCTTATCTGTTTGGCTTTCCTCTGACATCCGCCACCATGAAGCCGCCTCAATGGAGACAGACACTGTGAGCATATCTTGTATCCCTCATCACGGTGAGCCGTCATGATGCTGGCAGCACTGGCTGCATGGAAGGGCAAGTCCTGCTTCCTCCTGAGCAGACCAACAGACAAAAGCTGGAGTGGCCCTTTGACAAAGAGGAAGTCCCTGTCAAGTGAAGTCCGATCGGCCTGAGAGCTGTCTCCTCTGGTCTAATGTTGATCTGCAGCCAGCCCACTCCCTCACTCCTCTGCTCTCCTTCATAAAACCCCAGTCTATACTACTTAAAGGAAAAAAATACTGTGTTCCAGATTCCCTCCTCCTATCCCAAATCTGATTTTATGTTACCCCCTGGTTTTGCACTTATGTTGTAGATGCATGGCCATTCTAGAGCGGGATCAACCAGCTATAAATTGAAGAGACGTCCTGCTCAGAAGAAATCTGATATAGAGACACGGACAGTTTATGAAAATAAATGAGGGTAGTGTCAGTGAGTTCAAGTGGAAAAGTTCCTATTTTTTGGGTGTGGGGGTTAACCCATGTATGCTTGGGAAATGTCTGACTGACACTTGGCTTAAGTGTGTGAAAGCGAGAAAAAACAGTCTTCTTAGACAGCTTGTGTCCCTCATTCGGTCTTTGTAACTCTCTTCCCTTCCAGAGTTGAGATATACTGTTGAGAGACAGCACCTTTATTTATCCATCTTGGGAGTAATACAAAACTCATACACAGGAATAGCACCATATATCCCCTTGTAGGACAAGAGGGATCCCTGGTGATGACACAGAAGAAAATAAACACATTGACAGGTTGCCCTCAGGGAAGGGAAAGGGGCTTGAGTTCTGGGGGGGGTTGCACCTGCACTTCTTTTTGGCCTCCTTTCTGCAAGAACTACTTAAAGCCCCATCTGCCCACATGTGGGGCTGGCCCATATCCCTGTCATATTGGGTAAACAGGGACAAAAGCAACGCAGTGGAGCATCAAAGACCTGGAGGGAAGAGGAAGAACAGGTCACAACTGGTGCTGTTGACTGCGGCAGGGCCCTAGTTTCTCCACTTCACAAAACAGCACAGCCAAATAAAAGCCAACAGAAAACATGAGGCAGTTCCAATGCCGATTTTATAACAGGGGCCATTCATGACTGCTTAGCAATCAATACCAGAGTTGTACAAATCCAGCAAATCAGAAAGGTTTACCTTCAAAAAAGAGAGAATTGTAAGCAATGCAAGGAACTGAATGAAGCTCAGAGAAAGGGAGCAGTGCGGTGTAACAGAAAGAGTAAGTAAGAGACTTTTCCGGTATGATGGTCTAATTTGACCTGTGCACTGAAGCTGATTCACATGCTATACCCCAAACCTGTCTGCACTCGCCCCACATCTCATGGACAGAGGATCTGTAGCACACACATTCCTCAGCTCCACACAGAGAGAGAGCGACGGACACACACACACACACACACACACACAGGAGATGGCAGATAAATTCAAAACAAGAAGATGAGAGGCAATGGGGGAAAAGTATAGAAGAGAAAATAGAAAGAAAAGCTCTCTGGGAGAGGAGTAAAAGGAGATGGGGGTATAAAGAGGTGAAACATTCACTGGGAGGTGTATAGTTGCCAAGCCCCAACTAATTTCTCCTCCCTCTTTATTTGGCTCAGAGATAGAGACGTACAGATAATGGCTGAGCGCACATCCATGTCTGCCAAAACTGACTGATGATTCAGTCTAACTACATTCAGCTCAGCCCAGAAACTTGGGAAGAACCTACAGAGAGAAGAGACTCTAGGGGACCATTATGGGCTTCATCTATTGGTCTGGGTGAGCCCACTGAGGCAGCCCAGGGCCACAGAGGAAACTAATGAGTGGAAACACTGGGCCTCTGGTATGGCCTAACTCTGTCTGATTAAAGACTGAGACGTTATTAAAAGTGGGACAGACTTAGAGAAGGGGAGTGAGCTAAAGAAAGAGAGTGAAAGAGAGACATGATTTGGAATCAAATATGGGAATTAGGGGGAAAGAAGAGGTGTTTTCTGTTTTACAATGAGAAGTAAGGAGAAAAAAAAAATCAATCAATAATACAAAATGACTGCCCTTTCTGAACCTGACACCTGAAAGTGAATGCAAGTCTCCTCAATAAATCATTAAAGTGAGTGCAGCGAGTGTGACTACAGAAAGCAAATGAGATACATCTTCAAGGACAGACACTGTGCGTGCGCCTGCAGGAGTCCCATAACCCAGCGATGCCACAGCACTGACAACACTGCCATGGTGTGGGATCAGACAAGAGGAGGAATGAAAGGAGAGGCCCCTGGGGATCAGACAGTCACATCCCACAAAGCCCTGTTTACCAAGGACACACACATCCACTCCCCCCTTCCCCCAACATCTCCGTTCACCAAAGCCCGACCCTCCCAAAGTGCCAGGGCAGGGACCTGGGAGACAGCGCTAATTCTACCCCCAGGCTTGTTGGCCGAGAACACAAGCAGAGAGGGGAGAGAAAGGGAGGGAGGCAAAAAGACTGAGACAGAGAGGGAGAGAAAGTGGGGACTGAATGGTACAGTATGTAAGACCCATCTTAATTGGAGATTGTTCTGCAATGTCTTGTTTTTCCTGGGAATCTGTGAGGGGGAGGGACAGGAGGGTGAGGAGGTACGGTTGTTTCCCAAGGTCCTGAACAGCAGGATTAACCACAGGGGCGAAACTCAATAGCGGCCTCGGACACTGGAAACAGATCCCCGGGTATTGCCACCATACAAGGCCACCTCAAGACCTTTAGCAAAGCGCATGTAACTAACAACCCTTTCCCATTGTCGGAGCTCTCTGGGCCCTTCCGGCTGATTTCACAGGCCTTTCAGCCCACAGGGGAACGTCTGCTCAGACGAGAAGGTAATTCTGATGGAAAGGAGGAATGCACAAGAAGGCCGTTTTGCCCGCAGGGTGTGTTATAACACTGATCTCCAACATGTGCCAAGACTCTGATTCATTACGCCAGGCGAGAGGGGAGCTGGGATTGTGCAGCCGTGGCACAGAGGATGAGGCCACAGATTCCACATTCACATTCCTCAATATCAGCCTTGATTAGAGAGATGATGGGAAAACACGTTGATGCAGCGGAAGAAAAAATGATCAAGTTTGCCAAATGCCTTGAAAATGTCCACCTTCTCTGGGGGAGTTGAGACACTATCTGTGTTTTTAACACGGTGTTGCGTGGGCTGTGAACTATGGGCATACTGTGATCTGATCCAGCTGTCCCCACCCTTTCTCCCCTCGGTGCAGTCTCTCATCCCTCCCCAACTCTCCTGGATTCCATCACAGGCTGTGTCTCTCTGGCAACAAGCAGCAAAGACACAGACAACAGTTTCTGTTCAGTCTCTTCCTGACCGGTCCCTGGCTGCCGACCAAAAGTACTTTCAAACTATAACCTATATGGAATAATGTAATTTGAGCATGTGCAACAAAATAAAAATGGTGTCCAAATAGATGATTGCTGAGTCAGTATTTAACACCAAGCACAAATAAAACTCAACTTGCTGTGGTTGCTTTCAGGTACTTGCCCCTTCTTTGTTTGTCAATTGAGAGGCGTGAGAAAGAAAGTCCACACAGAGTGTTTTCATTTCTCAGAATGAAAAATTAACTAAATATAATGGAGCGATGGCTGTTTTATTGTATTCATGGGGGGACAGAAAGCGTCTGCAAAACCCTGAACTCCACAGCCAGCCGTCAGAAAAAAATTCAGTCTTCACCAATTCCACAAATCTCTTGTAAAAACCCAAACAAACACACCAGCCTCCTTGTACGTACAAGTTTGAAGACCAAAGATAAATATACAGTCTCAAACAGAGTGTGTAAACGCTTTATTTAGTTTGTCTAAATGTTTATCCATCTTGCCTTGTAACACTCTACGCTTGTTGTGCGGCAATCGAGTGATCACAAAACAAATTTGGTGGTGATATATCAACACACAGATCATCTGAGTTTCCACTTCTGGCTCTTGGTCAAATTGTAAAAACCTCTCCAACATATTTAGGGTCCAGGCTGCTCATTGCTGCAGTGCTGGAGGTGAGAAGAGCTTTTGGCAGATGACATAGTGCTCTGATGGCGCCAAGAGAAATACAACCTCCTGACAACAGCAAAACATAGCAATAATACAGAAACCATGGCACATGCTAACTCAGTGCATTCTTTTTGTAGGTTTGTGTGTGTTTGCTACTGTGTGAGAGCACCACAAAGAGATGACAATGATTTATTTTACTTGATTTAAGTTAGTAAAACCTCACAGTATCTGTTACAATCTCAAACCATTTCCAGAACAATGCAGAAGGCTGAACCAACCATATGTTTTATCCTTCTGACTTAAATTCCTACACTCACTTTTGAATATCTTTTATAAATAAGGGGTTCCAGTGCTCCCTATAGGGGGTTAGATCTTGGAGCAGGGAAGGCCCAAAATGGCACCCCCAACCACAGGCCCAGAAGCAGGCAGCAGCAGTACCCACACTGCCTCACACTCTGATCTGGGAGAAAAACAGCCCTTCAAACAAGTAGCCTGTTTGTCAGCCAGAGGGGAGTGCCAGCCACTAGTTTTGCCTTAATATAGTCTTGCTGATCCTTGCGCTGGCTTTTCAACAGTGCACACATTCTGGTTCGCAGAAAACCCATGTCAGATGTGACTTATTGGTTCAACATTTGAAATAGAAAGCTGTGGTTGCTCACAGTTTCAAGAAGAGAAGACTCTAACTCTTGGGGCCCGCACTGAGACGACGGACTAAGTCAGGCATATTTAGTGGGGTCAGTTTCAGGAAGGGAAAAAGAAATGAATCTTGCAAACAGGAAGACACAGGAAAAAATCCCCTCGCATGTTCTGAAATACTTGCTGTGAGAGCTGTCAGCAAGGGTCTGGTTCAAAAGTTCACTCCCTGAAATCTTCCCCAGGGCTGAGGAATCATTAAGAAAACTACAGAAGACATGGCTGTGGAACAATGGGTCTCATCGTGTATTTACTTGACAATTATGAGGAAAATTGTTGTTTTTGGCAAGAGGCGAGTATTGTGTGAAATGCCACGTCAAAACCATCCTGAGGAACTTTTTGTTCTTCCTCACACATGCAGTGTTCTGCATCATGTTAAAAGGCGCATATATTATAGCTACACAAGCCAAAAAGCAATCCCTCGAATGATTACGTGCATTATAATAAAAAGCAAGTACAAACTTCAAACTGTAAGGCTAAAAACAACTTGCAGTGTACTTCAAACCGCTCAGGACCAACAAAGTAGTCTTTTAGTCCATTCATCAAGTATACCAACACGTTTAAGACCTGATCCAAGCCTACAGTTAAATTTTCTTTCCTAAAAAAACAGTAAAAATCTCATTCCCTATCAAAGTGTGACCTTCTGTGTCACACAATCTGCTTAGTCTGTATTTTCTACCTGTACCCGTCTGGACAGTGTGTTTTTTCTCAAAGCTCTGTGTGTGGTACTGGTTTACATTACCTTATCATATATATTTAGTTGAGGCCTAAATTTCCATTACATTAACAGAAAACAAACCATCTTCAGAGAAGAAGCAGACCTCCTCAACCCCTGCCCATCTCCAGCCTGTACGGTTTCATCCCGCTGCATTTCGGTGGCTGGCTGGAACATCTGTTTCTGCTGCTCCAAAGACTGTTTGTTTGTCTTAACAATTAGGCCCTGATGTTTCTCATTTCATTTCTAAAATCTCTCGAAAGTCATTATCCAGTTTCAGGTCCTTCAAGGTTCTGAATTTTTAGAAACTCAATACGACCATCTGTTGAAAGCTGGTGTATACATCGGGCTACAGTCAGCTCACCTTTGACATTTCTGAAGAGTTGTACGGGAGGAAGCATGCAGCCTATCTGTAACCTGCTGGAGTAACATGCTTGCATAGTAAAGCGAGTCACCGCTGGGCTGTTTGGATCATCTGTCAGAGTAGGGGGACATGGAAGAAATGGGGAAGGGGTCCCACTAAGAGACACATGTGTTGCGTAGTTAAAATAATGAGTGTGAGCTCAGTGCAGATAATAAGTGCTACTAATGACAGCTTCATATAAACACAAGTGACACCTTCAGCTACTGCGTTTGCCTTCATGGCTACTTCAACACGGCTTCAATTTATCCAATTCCACTCACAGCTTGTTCCTAGAATAAATTTAGGGAGGGAAACAGAGGGTAGAAAGTAAAGTCTTTTTTTGTTAGCACTGCAGCTGCAGGGTGCACTCACCAACCCAGCAGTCATAAGAACTCAAACTCTTTCTCTGACCTGCCCCATCTATCCCATCAGCCCCCTGCTCATGGCTGCTGGGTGTTGTCAATCAGCACCCCCTGGCTCCTTGAACATGGGGGCTCTTTGGCATCCTGCCCAAAACTCTCCACTGTCCATCTAATGGGGCCTGAGCTCTGGGTCTCTCCTTGACGGGGGAAAAGGCTGCAGTATGACTCAATCCCTGAGCAATGACAGTAAAAGAAGGGCTATGTCAGGAGTTCAAAACAAGCCAGGTTTTAGTTTGGGAATAGTCGCTTGAAAGGTCAAACGTCAACCTTACAACAGTCCACTATATTCTACTTTAGTATACTGAGAAACTGAACTGGTTTAGCCATTAGGGATTTTGAAAATTAGCAAGACTTAATTCTAGCTGTCAAAATATTGTGATGATGATGAAAAATAAGGCAGTTACTCAAAATAATGATTTTTCTCCTGTTTTGTGACTCAAAACATTTTTTTCAGCCGAAGGTTGATTCTTTGGAGCTGTAAAATAACAGATCACAACGTGAAACCAAATAAACAACCAAACCACACCGTGATTTAGGTTTTAAATTTGCTTCCATTTGCTTTAGGGCCAGGGTTGAGGTTTGCAGCCTAGCCTCAAATGTGTATGGCCTACAAAACAGGAGAATGTGGGAGGTGCCCAAAATATACTTGAGTCACCCATTTAGACACACCCTCTCCCACCGCACTCACCTCCGATAGACATTCACTCATTTGTCCATCACTGAAATTCTTTAAAGCCTAAAAGCAGGGCTGTAATTAACAATTATTTCCATCTGTCGACTATTTTTATGATTCATTTATTTTTGTTCATTCTGAGAAAACAGTGGAAAATCCTCACATTTTTGAAGTTTTAGGCATTAGGCAGGTTTTATTAATGACTTGAAGGATTACTCACTCATCAGAAATATTTGTTGATTTATTGTCTGTCAATTAACTAACTGACTAATAGTATCAGTACTAACAAAAAGTTTCTCAAGCTATATACAACCTCACTTCCTGGTTTAATATTTAATAAAACCTCAGTGTTACTATGGAAACCAAGCATTACCTCAACTGCTACTACTGTGTTCAACAATCATTAGTCATTGTTGGAGTGTGGTTGTGTGATTTTAATACTGCATCAGAAAAATCAAGAGAGCCATTATGAGAGCAGGGGCTGGTATCATTACACATGCTTACATTCAAATTGCCCACTTAACATAGTTCTCCTACAGCAACATGTGTTTATCATTAGCGTGCAGCCTGATGGCTCTGACATTATTCAAACTCAGTTAATGGCATAGTTGTACTTTGTTCGGGTCTGTCTGATAAAAGCAGGGCCACTAATGGTTTATTAATTTCCCTACGAGTCACAAAAACACACTGATTCTCAAATGAAATGAGTCTGAGGCTCAGCTCTTGTCTGATTCAATCATATTCCCAATATGTTGTTACTGTGGGGAAAAATCCCCACAATAACAACATGGTCCGTTATACTAAAAATACTCCACTGGTACTTATGTTCAGCTCAGAATCTACAAGCTATTGTTACTGTAACTTGGATTTCCGGGTCTATTTTGTTGTTCAATACCATGATGCCAAGTCAAAATATTTTCAGCAACAAAAGGACAGCCAATTTCTCCACAGACTGAATTTAGTGCAATGCAGCCAATGCAGTAATTGTTAGAGCAAGGAGAAAAGGTATTCAAGGAAATGTCGGAAATCAAGGAGTGAATTAAGTTAAAACAAGGCAGGTTGAAGGTAAGTGGTCACAGAAAAAACTACTAAACACCTTACTAAAAAAACCTCCTGGAGCAGACTCAATATCAGAACCTAAGGGAGGATTTCTCCTTTAACATGAACGCTGTCAGTGTCCAAGCCTCAACACAAAAGAGCAAATCTCTCTTTGCCCATGTCAAAAGCTCACCCAATATTGGGGAGCACTGAAAGGATTTGCAAAGCTTCGGAAGTGTCTTCTTGTTCCCCACCAACGCGACAATGCACGAGCAACTGTTTGAACTTGAAAGTGTTTTATCTGGGAGCAGCCATGTGTGTCCCACTGACTGGATGTCATGCATTCGAGAGGGATTTGAGACTTTGTTCTCGATAACTTTTAAGTGTTCAGTTTCTGAGAATTACCCCTATGTAACAAAAGTCCCTGAGCATATCTGGTGATAGGGGTGAACAGCAGACAGAGGAAATTACTTGAGGGGGAAAAAGTGAGGAACATCATAACTATAACATTTACTGTGTCATCCTTTTTACTTGCGCTTTGAAAGACTCGAGCAAACCTTTTGGATTAGGGTTTTAATTAGCTTGGATTATCATAGACAGTATTTTTAAAATCCTCAACATTTATAGTGCAGGTTACATTTATATCTGCATTTATAAAGTACTTTACAAAAAACAACACAATACAAAACTAACTTCACTTATCTGTTGTAAAGTTATGTAATGTTAACAACGTGGATAAATGTTAAAATTCAAAAAGGACTCAAAAACTGTAACATTTTGTGTTGTCATCCTCAAACTTCCTGAAGTGTAGCGTTGCAGATCACAACACAGAGAGACTCGAGTAGAATAAACTCAGCTAATGAGGGCTTTTTTAAGACAAAATTTCTTTTTCTTGTTTTAGAAATATTTTCCACATTGACAGAACAGTGAGATGCTGAAAGGAAGTCAAACCACTAGACTACGTTCACACATCTGTATCGTTTCACTTTCCAGTGTTTTTAAAGATTCCCCTTTGCCTTTAATGTTTTATTCATTTGTGTAACTAAACTCATAAATTATCCCTTATCAAAAATCAGTAAGAAGCACATTCCCAATCAGTAAACAATGACACCTTTATTGAAGCAGGCAGGTACAGTTGCTTTTGTGTGCTTTGCACAGCAATCTGTGCACTTGCCAAATTTTAGAGCAATACTAACATGCATTTACCAAACCAACATTTATGACACCCTCAGGGGATTCATCTAAAACAATAAAGGCTCTCTGTATTTGGAGAGAGAGAAAAAAACACAACTTCAAATATTAGTCTAAGCCACCATGTTTCTGCACATTGGTAAATGTGGCAGAGTTGTCTCCTAAAGCAGATCCAAACTAAAAGTATAACTTTAGAACAAAGTTTCACTTATCCCCAGCCCATTTTCACCATTAATGACTGTGAAACTAATGTGTCAATGGAGGGGCATATTTGCCATTTCTCAAATGTTCTTTCATCTTTCAAAGCAGTAATAGAAGCCACAGGCCATCTGTTTTCAACTGAGATGTTAGGTGTCGCTGCCAAATATGAATGCCTTTTTGTGTTTCATTCACCTCAGAGACAACAGAGATTAGCTATGTCAGAATGCATAAAGATTTAAGATAGCAATACTAATTCTATTGCTGGGTGTGCACACTTTCATAACATTAACCTCTGCACACGGGCGCCCCAGTTTCCCAGACTGCCACACAGACGAGCATAATGTAGCCAACGGCCACGCCGTGCCGCTGGGCTCCACTTTCACCACAATACAAAGTTAAGAAAACACTGTAATGTTTGGGGAACAGATTAAAGAGGCACCTTGGAGCTCTCAGCTTCTTCTGAACATTACTTCTTCTTTTGCTATTTCCAGGGAAGCCCAGCTGGCCTGTTGGGCACAACGAAGCCTCCCCCAACTCGCTCCCAGCCAGCCGGCCCGGGACTCCCCTCTTTGCCTCCCCTCAGTCCGTCCTTACCTCTCTTGCAGGAGGGCAAAAGCTGCGAGTCGTCGGGTGAGTTAGCAGCAAAACGCATTCTTCTGGAGGCAAATCCGTACGGGGCCCTCCATTAGACACGGGCTCAAAGTGCGAGACGACTGGAGGAACATGAAAACAGCCGGAGGTGAAGGGGAAGAAGAGTTTTCAGACCCTCAGAGCAGCGCAGGCTTCGGGGCCAAGGTGCGACAACTCCCCCTGGTCTACACTCGAGTTGAGGTAGTGGAGAGTTTTCCCTTGGGGAAGTTTGGAGTCCGCGTGTCAGATTAAAAGCGTTACGTCCCGTCTTTGTGCGCTCACACACTATTTCTGTCTGTCTAACCCGTTATTGTAACTTCTCCCCCAGTTTCTCTGTCTCCGTCTCTCAGTCTACCGCTGCCTCCTCCACACACGCATCTTTGAAGCTAGTGTCGAATTGCTCAGCAAATCACGGCAGCAGCGAGGCTGGTCGTCAAACCAAGAATGTCCCTGCCCCACAGCTCAATGCAGCTCCTGCAGAGGGGAGGGAGAGAGGGAGGAGGGGGTGTTACCCATATAGACTGTGTATTAACAAGTTTTACAATCTACTAGGGGGGGGGACTTCCTTCTTCCTCCTCTGCGCACACTCTGTGTCTTATTGTTACCAGGACATAAAGGTAAACCCACCTGAACACACTCTTCCCTTTGTTTAATACTAGGACAATAAGCACTTTAATGACGGTCAATCAGTGCCTCTCTAAACTACATGACATCAGTGAAAACTAACCAAAAGCACTATAGATGTATTGTTTTTTGTGAATCTGGCCAATGCAATAAATAAATATTTTACAAGTACAGTATTCATTTGCTGAATGTTTTAGCAGCCATAATAAGGAGGAGGGATAAAATAACAAGGTTTTATAAATGATCTGCAAATTAACTGTATTCGTGTCATGAAAACTTCTGTCAGACTGACATGGGTTGACTTGAATTAAACTGAGTTTAGATTTTACCATCCACTACATGTATGAATGTAACTGTTTACATAGCTTTACTTCTTCAATCATTTTTGACATGGATGATTTAATTTCTCTAACTGCACAGTCTGTTTACTGACTTTTTTATTAACAAGACCAGAATAAAAACAGTCAAGTGTCCACATAAGTTTATATTGTTTATAATTAAAGCTTAATTAACAGTAAGTAAATCTAACTCTCTGTTTAGAACTGTGATAGTTACATCTACTGCACAACCTCAAACCCAACAATGCCTCAAAATCATAAAGGCATTCTTTTTTTTGGTGGAGTACACTGTGCCTTGTAGATTAAACCAGCTCTCACTGGGCCCATTGAATTGAATTAAAGTTATGTGGGAGGGGGATGTTTGAACAGCTAATAGCTAAGGTCATTTCTGGCATCCAACCTGTTAGTTGGATGGGCTGACTGTTGGTTGGCTGCAGCGACTTCCTCATCACTAGGTGAAACGCCTTCACAGAGAGGCGGGGGAAAGGGAGCTGTGAGTGTGAAACAGTCATCTGTTGTGCGTATGGGCATGAGTAAACAGTGTAATCATCTTTGAGGCAGTAATTATGTGCTCTAGCATTGGCTGGGCGGTGGTGGTGGCGGCGGCGGCGGCGGCGGCAGGCCCACCCTGCTTCAGACAGCAGGTGCAGCTCACCATCTGACAGCTGACTCCTATGGAAGGTGTGATCCAATCCTCCCGAGGCTGGGTCGACCCGGTGCGGGCCTTCAGGCGGTCAGGGCCAAAGCCAACAAACCAGCAAACGTCTGACACAGGAAGAGAGGGAAAAACAACACAGAGGTGGTGGGGAAGGGACTGATGAAGGACGGATGTCTCAACTCTGTTTTCACCCGCAGGAGTTGGACAGACCTGCTGTCTTTTTTTCTTCTTTTTTTGTTATTGTTGTTATGGTGAAGTATTGATTTTCTTTTTACTTTGTTTCTACTCTCTTCAAAGGGTTTTCACTAATGCAATACATATTTTATTATTGCTTGTAGATAATAATAAACCATTTATATGTTAAGCATTTATATTCTCAGATTATAAAAAATCTGTTTCACTTAAATCTGACTCTTTAATTCATCATGCAGAAAGAATGGACAGTTGTCCAGCCCAAAATACATTAAAATATGGGCTAATATAGTTATATTTAATGTAACAAAATGGTTGGACCCTTTCTTGGTCTAACAGTAATGGTAAAACTGCAGACTTGATGGATTATTGTGGCGGAATAACCCTTTATTAATGATTCATTAAAATGTATAACTGCAGGCCTGGTAGTGGAGGAGGACATTGACCAGACACGCTGCTACCACTGCCTCAATAGGCTAATAAATAGCTTATTAACCATTAATAACAGTAACAAGTCCTAAACGCTTATAAAGTATGTCTCATTTGACAATAGAGGTAACTTTTGCTATGATCTTCTTTAATACAAGTAATTCATTTTTTTCAACTCAGTGATTTCTCTCTCTCGCTCCTTCTAACTCACTGTCACTCTCTCTCTCAGGGTCAGGAACTGGTTGGAGATGGAGACAGAGGCTCTGGGTTCAGAGGGGGGTGAGTGGGGTGATTGGACACAGTCGCATGTGAAAGGCCAGAGAGTGGCGAGTCCACAGGGTGCAGGGTCCACACACAAAGCGCCGGGGTGGGGGGCGGGAGGGGCGACCGATGAGGAGAGGCCACGCTGGGAACCAAAGCTGACAGCACAGACACTTCTCATCCACTGAGGGTTCGGCTGTCTCTGGCCCCCTGGGGTATATGCTCACTTATCTGTGTGGAGCTGCCAGCTCCACAGTGTTGAGCCACAGCAGCTTCAACGAGCTGCTCACTGAGAGCAGAAGCAGCAAAAACACTAAGTGCACAAAGCAGCAGTGACCTCTGGCCTACAGTTTTCTTAGTCATATCAGCCCTGATCAATTATCAATAGATTACAATACATTTAGCCAACACAATATTACTTGTTAATGATCATGCAGAGGCTGTAGAACAACGGCAGTTTACACTTTATACATTAAAATACTGTCTTTCCTTATGTGACGCTTGATTGTGCTTAAACAAGGGGAATTGGCAGAAGACCTGCTAAAAAGGGCTTTGTGTTCTAAATCCACAGGCTGGGGTTGTTTGGAGTTGGTACACCCAGCTTGCTGTCCTTTGCTCTGAGGATAATAAGCCTCTGACCACTGTCAACAGAGTGTTTATGACCTGCAAAGCAGCCCTGGGTAGTGTTGACTGTCAGCAGGGGCCTGAGGGACACCTGATTCTTACTGCTATTTAAAGGCACTTTCAGATTACAGTAGTACCATCCCTCTGTTTGAGCCAGGCAGCGTATGTGGATTGTTAGGCTTCAGATGTGACATCCAACTTTCCTTAATTTACTTGAAAGCAGATGTTGTGGGTAAAATTCAGAGGGTAAAATGCCATAAATAAGCATGTGTTACCTTTTTTTTTTTCCCAGAGTGCTTTGGCATGGAGTAGGACACTTACAGAAAAGTGTGCTTTGTTTTGTAAGGCGCTAAAAGAAGGACATTTATTTGCGATTTTTTATATGGAAAACTTTGTGCAAGGGAAGGAATATATACAAGAGTGAGAAAAATCACAATATTTTACAACATAGACTAAATGGATTTCCCCTTGGAGGGTTGTATATCTCATTACTTAGACAGGTGTGTGCAATGAGTGTATGTGTGTGTGTGTGTGTGTGTGTGTGTGTACATTGTGTCTTTCTGTATGTTCGGGTATGTGCCTGTGGTTGTGTGTGCGTTCATGGTAAAAAAAAAGAGATATTTTGAAGGCACCCCTCTCCATCTGGTTTCTGCATCACTGTAGTGGGATCACATTATCCATCGTAGGCTCTCTGGGAATTTCATCAGTCTGTAACATCTCACTTATTCACACGTCTCCCTGGGCTTTACCATGTAGAAGAATCCTGAGTGTCCCTCTTGACAGTGCAGTGACCCTGTACATCCTCTGACCATCTTTAAAGCTTTCTCCAGTCTGATATTGTGCCTCTGTGAGAACTGTACAAGTCATAAAACTGTCTAAACTCCAGTTTCACACTGTCACTGTTTTGCCTAGGTTGTCCACAGCTCAACAATATATATTCATTCACATAAACACAGCTACTGATTTTCCTACAGGGATGGAACAAAACAAACCAAGGAGAGAGCAAAGACAAACTTGTTTAACACAAGGTTTTAGTTGTTCTAGTGACTTTTAATAAGTTACAAAACACAGAAAACAAACATAGATTCCTTTGACATATTTAATTAATGAATCTTATAAGGCAGATACAAAAATGAAAAAACTCCAAAGTTCAGAAATGTTCAGATGTGTCAGGTAAGCATATACACAAGTTCCAGCTGAGTGCACCCAGAGCTAAATGAGATTAAATACACGGAAATATCCAATTAACAATCGATATACAAAGATAAACACAATACTGATATATTTTCACAAAAAGTATGATTTTTTTTTAAACCATAGTTAGTGATTTTCGTATCTGTGGCTCATAATTAGAGAATTTGAATATATGTAACAATTTCTTTGCATGTATGCATACATTTTTCGCGTACTCCCACCTGCCGCAAGCTATGAAAACTATTCTGCCACTATGCACTCCTCGCACCATATGACATATGATATAAGCTCCGGTTTATAATGGATTCCCAAATTGTACAACTGTTCCGGTGTCATCCCCGACAACCGCATCAGCACTGATGTGAAGCTGCCGTGATAAAGCATTCAGGATTCAGTTGTAGTGGGTATCTTGGGAGTAGTGGAGCAGGAAGAGACTGAAGTGAAAGATAATTCCTGTTTAACGCTGATGTTTCCTCTGGTCCCATAGGCTCATGGTGACCTTGTGATTTATGGTGCAGCGCCGGAGGAGCAGATCAGAATACAGCTGCCCCATTGCTGCACACAAACATGTGTATACCAGACTCATGCATAACCTCAGCTCTCAAATGTAGTCTGCATGCAAATCAGTGTTGCTTTAGACTGAATGTTTTCCGGCTGTTAGACTAAAAAGAAAATAAAACAAATGTATCTGTATTTCTTTTCTTTGTGTATATTTGCTTCTGTCTGTGAATCCAGGGATTATGTGCGTAAAGATGTGACGCTTGTTGCGGCTAACTGGCTTTTGCAGCTCATTCTGAATGGCATGAAGTGATGTAGAAAATGAGCTAGATGAAAAGGATTAGGACCCGCGACTGTTAGTGCTTATCATCTCCCGTAGCACTGGAGTGTATCCATGGAAACAGGAAGTGAGAGGCAAGCTTCCAAGATGGCCACCAGCTTGTGAATGGGCGCATTCCTCAACGGCAGGGTGTCTGCTGGAGGGAGGAGGGGCAAGTCAGTGTGTTTACTCCAAAAAGGGACTATATAAATAGTAACTGCTGCTGTTTTAAGGACTTCCTGTCACTAGGTATTCCATAAAACAGTAGTTAAATAAACAATCAGTTTCCCACTGGGGCTGCCTTGTCTATACTGTAGTGAGGTCTGCTGTGGGTTCAATCAAGGACCCGGGCGTGTGGATTTTAAAGCCCCAGTCTGGAGTCATGGAGCTGTTACAGGTCACCACACTCTCTTTCACTCGCACCCTGTCTGGTCATATAACTTCCACACACACAAACTAAGCTCAAATTCCACATTCAGCATTCATGTTGTTTTTTCTCTGCCAAGTAACTTCTGTACTGACTTTTCAATCAGCTCTCTTCATTGTTTTGTTATGCGAGCTGTACATGTGGTGCTCCTCTTATTGCCATTATAGTGCAAGGATTCAGGGCACTCTTATGACCTAAGTGGGACATGAGTGAGAAATATAAAAGTGGGGACTAGGAAAGCTTTAATTTGAGGGTGTTTACATCCATTTCAGGTGTGAGAATTTAAGAAAGTTTTTATTCTCCCAGTTTTTAAACAGAGTAATTAAAAGTAATAGAAGCCAGAGCTCAATCATTTTCACATGCAATAAATCCACAGAACCTTGGAGGATAGGTTCTCTTTTTAAAACAACACTCACATACTGATTTTTGTTTCTCCCGTCCATGCCGGCCACAAAGAGATTCCCTGTTGAGACAGTTTTAATGAAAGTAATGTGGGACAAAACCCAACGTCCTCATTCTGTGCAATAATGCATTCCGAAGTTCACCAAAAATTTAATATGGGACCTCAGGAATCAAAGAAAAATAGTGGGTATCTTCAAACAAAATATTATCTTTGTGTTATTGTCCCTCTCAGCGAGCAAACACTGTCCACAGAAACACAAAGAAGAAATTCTATGTCAAAAAACACTCTAACCTCATATTAGCTTCAACTGAACATTGGAATACATTTTTACACAAAACATGGACTGTGGATTTTGTCCCCCATCGTTTATTTCACTTACAATGAAATCTCTTAAGGAAGAGATTTCATTGTGGCCAATGCGGACAGGGATCAATTACCACCACCATTTACATAGTAAAGTTCATATTGACATTTGAATATTGTATATAGATTAAAAAGGTGAACTCACCCTTTAAGGTGGAGATGGAAAACTATTGTAATAACATTCTTAAGAGAAAGCATTGATTTAGTCAGACATATTGGTGCTTAAAAACATATAGCTTAAACTTCATTTGGTCTTCATCGGGATGTAGATAATAAAAACAAATTGTTTACAGTGGTTTACTACAAAACATATGCGCTCAGCTCTTGGGAATGCATCAGAAATCTGTTGAGATGAAGTCAGAGACAAGTTCAGTGTGGCACAGAAAAGGAATCTCTAGCAATATCCCTCATCTACACACACACACACACACACACACACATACATATAGATAGATGTCATTGCGCAAATACACAAACATGTACCAGCTGTCATTGACAAGAAAGACACCATCCATCATGCCAGCTCTGTTTTGGACAAGGCCATGAAGCTGTCAGCATACATTCCTGAACGCAGCTTTTATAGAGCTCATTTGTCAAACTCGAGGAGAGAGCATGCCCAAAATGTTTGGATGTTTAAACTTATCTCATAATGGCATTTGGAAGTTAATGTTATTCCCACAGGTGCTAAAACAATCCAGGAACAGAGCGCTTTAAAATCAGCAGAGGCCTCAAGTGTTAACGTACAATCCTGTAGAGAATATTTCACCATACCGTCTTCCTTGTTTGTTTTCAGGGATTTGAGCGAGGATACAGAGATTAGAGTTTGACAAACAGAATTGAGGCCAAGGACAGGATGTCAGGGTGTGATAGTGCGTCGCACTGGTCAAACACACCATCCAGGAAGATACCATCTATCTCTTTTCCGCTTTTTCAGATGTGGAGCCGCACAGCCCCCACCAGGGGCCGTGCAGCGCACAATCACTGCAGAAAATCACCAGATAATCACTGTGGAGCCTCAGGAAAATGTACCAAAAGTAAACACAAAAACCGTGTGTGCATGTTTGTCTATGTATGTGTTCTGATATATTGTACGAGGGTTTGTTTTTATATGTTGCCGTATGGATGCATGTTTTGTCTCTCCAACCACATCGTGATGATGATCACTATCTAATCAGTGACAAGACACAAGAGATTTGTCAGGTTCAATCAAACCCCAGAGGAGTGACTTTCCCCCGAAACAGGATGAGCTGTGGGGAAATCTTGGGCAGATGAGAAGTTTAGACACTGATATCTTCCTAATGATCTCTGTTTGCTTTTCTTCTGTAAGTCATGCTATCTCACCCAGCTCTGCCCGTCTCCTCCTTTTTCTCCCCCTCATGCCAGAGAAACAAGCTAGATCCGTGAACAATCTGCTGTATCCCCCAGGCTGTGCTCCCCTCTCTGCTCCATAAATCGTAGCTCCCTGGGGACATCTAGAAAGACAGTACAAGTGGGAGCCAGATAGAGCTGTCTGTAAAAGGCTCCTGTTTCAAATTAGGCTTGCTGGACAAAAGTCCCCTTGACCCTTAAGTGGAATTCATATCTACTTCCTGTATCCCATTTCATCTAGCGTTGTGGACAGACACTGAAAGGTGTAAGTCAGTTTTAGGACTCTTGTAGCTGGTCACTGTGCCTGTGGTCTCCCTATCATCAGGCCACTGAAAGGCAGTTTACAGCCCTGTTAAAGGCGAATAAAAAGCTTTCTCTAAAGAGACATATATTTCATAGCCTGTGTGCTTCAGCAGTTAATGCCCTTGCCCAGCATGAGTTTGCTGGACTTCCTCCCTCATTCTGCATCTGTGCCCTGATGAGCTGAGGTCACTGCAGAGTTGTATACTCAAAATGAAATGGAGTGCAGTTAAATGGAGAAACGAAATTTGGTGTGTCCACGCTTGAAAAATTTTGTTTTTTTTTAATGCTGCAGACTGTCAGATTAGCCAGTCAACAGCTTTGAAATTTAAAGCCAAGTCTCAAGTCTGTTATTGGAATAATAAGTGTTCCATCCACTGTGCATCAGATTAGAAATAGCGACTGTCCAAAATGGTTATTTCTAGGGAATGCACATTGCATGTTGATTATTTCTTATCTAGCTAGTCCTGTTTAATACAATTATTTAACCTTTTTTAATCCACATGAAGAAATTGATAAAATTACTTTAAAATATCATATGCCTATTTGCTAGCTACCTAGAATAGTATGGTTGCCTTAATCTTGACATGGAAATGAACCTTGCTTTGATGAAGGGTGCTGCCTATGGTTTCCCTGCTTCAATGGCTCATATGTACAAAAAGCATATTATTTACAACAAAGAATTATTGTGTCAATAACATGGGAAAAGCTCAATGTTGTATGAAGGGTAAGCCCACTGTAGAGGGAGACCTGTGTGTTGCTAAAGCCAAACAGACTTTTTTATCCATCCAATTTGCTCTCTACCTATATGCTTCTCAAAAATGATTGTTCCTGAATAAATAACAACTACTGAGTGAATGGCAAAATCCGTTTCACTGCAACATTCTATTTAATGAATTCACCACCCAGCATAATTATAAAACAAATAGCAACCAATGTCAATGAGAGAACAGAAATAAACAAATTTCCATCAAAAGAAAGCCATGCTCTGTGCAATGAGAGGAATCTGTTAATATATCAGAATTAATCCAGTGGTCATCTGGCTTAGATGTTATGGTGTGTAGCACATTTGTTCTGCATAGACTAAATATGCTTTAAATACACCGTTAAAGGAAAATGAAAGGATTTCGGCCGTCTCGTGAAATTGAGTTGAGTTGAGTTGAGCTGCTTTCCAACACGGCAACAAGTGGCATAAGGTATTCGACTGTTTTTTTTTTTAATGTTTGCATTTGTCCAGCTTATTAAAATATGACAGAGGTGCACGAGTAAAGAGTAAAATTCCTGTTGTAAAAAGGAATGTTAAAACTACTTTTTTACTCATTTGCGTTACTTGTAACGGTTTCTAAACCCCCTGATGGTCAACAATGTTATATGAAGTGCAGTTATATGGGTCACATCTGAAACAACCTTGGAGAACATGTCATATTTGTTTTCCTTTGAATTATTCTGTTGAACTTAATTAAACAAAGGGTCATGACTACCAACATACAAACTGCAGCTTTGGAAGCTGCTGTCACTAAAATTGAATGACTTTTAAACTCAGTTATTATGAAACAAACTGTAGGCTATACAGTATCATGTCAAGATTATTTTTTCAAACTAATTATTTAAGTCTGTTACTATATAGCAGTTTATGTTTACTGTAAGGTCAAAAAATATAGGATGGGCCTTTGAATCTGACAGATCAAAAGTAAGCAGCCCATAAACATGTGAGTGGCAAACAAAAAACAATCAGGTGATCCAGTGAAGAGAAGGTGTGTGAAGATTTATAGACAGAATAAGAGAACACAAGAAAGAAGACAAGAGGATATATTTTGTTTTGTTTTGAGTGTCAGCTATGAAGGAAAACTGAGCAGCCGGGACAAATTGGTTGAAAGAGAGACAGGCCAGGTGAAATCTCTAGCTCTCAGGCTGGATTGATGGCACAACAGGGAACAACCAGGCAGCTCATGTTCACCTCTGTAATACTGGACTGGTTAAGGTTAAGGGGAGTAGGAATCAGCAGAGCACTAACTGAGGGACATCTGATACTGACACCAGTGTGTTCATGGGTAGATCTACTCACAGGGTCAGGTCACAAGAGGAGCATGGCTAACACAACCCTGACCAACCCTGAAAGAATTATTTTCCCCATTGTGACATCACTGGTTTGACCACCTGCCTCCTACCCCTCCACCCATTTTATGGCAATTATTTTTGATAAATCTTATCTAAAATGTTCAGGTCATTACTGATTTTAAAGCAGCTTCCTGTGCTTTATAGGCTCCAGTCTCTGGACGTCAAAATGGTCTGAGGTTAAAAGATACTTTTCTTTTCAAAGTGCCTAATATTGCACTGAACAAAGCAAAAAAAAAAAAAAAATGTATGTTTAGGATCTACATCTAAAATGCCACTAAAATGTGCAAAATGTTTTTGGGAACTGTCACTTCTTTTAAGCAGAGGAGTCTTATCCGTGGGCCTGTTTTTAAGAAAATGATCATAGCTCCATTATTTTTTCTTGTTTTTTTATTTTTTATCATTAACATTTTTGTGTGATGTTGTTCGGTTCTTTCTATGTAACTATATATTTGATGCTGTTGTCTTTTCAGGTCTCACCTGTGAGATTCACAATCTCGATGACTATCTTGATCCTGGGTAAATGAAGAGTATATAGAGAAGAGTTAAGAAACGTGTCACTGGGGCCATCAACTCCAGTAATAATTTTTTGACCCCATGTGTGTCGAAATTCCACTAAGGTTCATTGGCCCAAACACCCAAATCATCCCTCATTGAACAAATTCTGCCCACTTCCCAACTTCCTAACTAAAAAAACGAGATCCATTTAAAGTTGTTTAAAATTAAACAAAAAAATGTGTTTATTCAATCTCTCCAAACGGCTTGTGCTGCATAATACAAACATTTTATACGCAACTGCACTGAATTACTACTACTACTTACTGATTATGCTGTGGTTGCACACATATATTTACTCTAATGAAAGACTTGCTTGCTACTGTATGGTCTGTTTGAAAATTTAGGAGATAATGAGATAAATACTAATCTTTTGGACTTGATTATGCTGCATGTTTGTTTGTTTAGAAAAATGCATTTGCTTTTTGGAAAATGTTTATGCTGTTTGGACATAAAGGTGAGAGGCTAGTGACTGAGTTTTTATTTTGGGGTGAATTGATTTATTAACAACAACAATCCCAGTTGATACAAAGCACATCAGTATCCTGCATAGGTCATTCTTTTTTATGTTGCTGTATTACATGCGCTGTAGAGGCAGACACACACACACACACAGGTCAACTTGTCCCATAATGAGCATTTTGGATTTAAGGAATTCTCTGGGTCTTCACATTGATGGAAGTTAATCTCTTCTGTTTTAATCTGGCTCATGGATATTAATACCAGGCTCTGAGGCCCCGGTCCCATCACCTCTGACCCCCTCTGTAATTCGCCTCTCCCATCAGCTCATTAAGCCCGGGGAGTTCACACTTCTTGCCATGTTGGGCCCAGCTGTGTCTTCCCTAGTGCCCAGGCCAGCCTAGGGTGTCAGAAAAGGCTGTCGGCTTCATAAGCGCGCAACAGGCCCGTGCCTCTGATCTCTGCTAAATATGCTATAAATCACAGAGTTGAGGTGATGGTCCTAAGTGCTCATTAAAGTAGGTAATAATAAATGTAGAAGGAAGGAAAGGCTCTCTCTACCTGTCAGCCTAGGGTGGTTAATGAGAGGAGCCTGTCGGACTTTACCAATGACTGATGATGAGAAAAAAGGTAGATGGAGTGTTAACAAACGTTAACAGCGGTCATAAATGTTTCACAGCAACAATAGGCACCACAGTGCCTCTTTTGACTGCATAAAATGACCTTGTCTGATGTATTTATAATCACATTTTCATCAGTTTCACTCAAGCTCACTTTACTCAAGCAGATTTTATCATCATGTCTGATTCATTAGAGTTTGTACAGTGTTTATGCTTTTAAATGTCACAGTGAACCACATTGGCTCAGTTGTTTTCATAGGATTTTGGCTTTGTTTGGAAGACTGTGATAGACATTTGCTAATGCACAAGAGATTATCAGACTCTCTATTCATCAGCCTGACAAATAAATCCTCTTATATTCATATTCATACCAAAGATGGTGTTCACTATAAAACGTCTAGACTGAGTTATACAGTGAATAGCTCTAACGCTGCCACGATGAAAACTGAAGTCATAGCCACGCTAATGCAATTCACTTGGTTTTCTAGGTTTGTATTTTTACTAGTCTAAAGTAGTGATGATGATGATTGGTTCATTAATTGACAAATTTAGAGAAAGATATCAGCAATATCTTTCATAATAGATTAATAGTATAAGTATTCTTTAAGAAAAAATGCCTTTTCTTCTTCCAGCTTCTCTAGTGTTTGTTGCATTTTTCTGTTTTATATAATTGTAAATTGAATATATTTGTGATTTGGACGGCTGTTCAGACAAAACAATTTGATGATTTCAGCTTTGGTTTGTGATGAACATTTTTCACTGCTTTTTGATATTTTAAAGGCTAAATGATTGATTAAACAATCAATGAATAATGAAAAAGAATAATTAATTGATTCCCTTATCTAAAGTAGTAAATCTTCATCAGAGTACAAATGTCCATAGACAGAGCCACATGCCTTTCATAGCTCGGGAACACTAAACACGCAATCAAACAAACACACTCATGTTCGTTGCCTGGACTGGCCAGCTGCAGGAAAGCTAATATTGGGCTTGGTGGTTTGGGTGGCACGGTGTGGATTAGGAGGCAGCGTGGGTGTGAAAGAGCTCTCTTCAGAGTGTTATCGCCCGCTGTAGGACAACCTTTTCGGATTTGGATGTCTTTCTCCATTTTTGATAATCAGTGTTTCATATTTCACAGCAAAATAAAAGATCAAAAGATAAGATTCAACACATCTGAAATCTTTCTGGGGGGTTATTTGTGTTAATTCTGATAAAAAGCAGAAAATGTCCTGCTTTTGATGTTTAAAATAAAACAAGCAACATTTAGTTGATGCTGTTGTTGAGGTTCTTAGATCAGCTCACATCATAATACTGCTTGTAAGTTGTTCTCTTGTTTTGTGGAAATATCAATGCAGTTTGAGAACTGTTTTATATCTTGAAAATGAAATAGAAGGAGAGAGGGGGAAGGAGGAAAGAAAAAGAGAAGTACAGGCCTGACTGGATTAGGAGAGGGCCTGTTTTTCCTCTCCATGTCAATGCACTCTTGCACCAGAATAGATAGATAGTGACGGCCTGCCAGTTGGTTTTCATTACGTCCTTTGCACTTCAGACCTACACAAAAAACAGCATCCCTCCCTTCCTCCTGCCCCCTCTCAACTGAACACACTTTTCCCTCTGAAGGAAAGGTACAAAATTGTTCCTGAAAGTGAAAAAAAAATTGCCGGAGGGGACTTTTTTCAATGTATTTTTCTAATATCCTCTTCAGACTTGAAGTCTCCCCCTGCATGCCTTTTTTCTTTTAAGTAAAACCCTGTCATCTACCCTGTGGGGGATACGCTGGAATGCTATTTCAATATAAGATCTGTACCTTTGCATTCTCTGTAATGCCTGCCTATGTGTGTCCAAATGGGTCTCCACACGGGGGAAAGAGGAAGGCAGAAGGGGGGGAGGCAGGGAAGTTTCAGTCAGGGATATGGGAACAAGGTGGAACTGTGCTTTGTTTGTTGGCCTCTGCGCATACCGACGCAAAATTGAACAGCAATAAAATAAGGCACAGATGTGCATTACTGGCTCAGACTTCAATTGTCCACAACCTGGGTAGAGGCCTGGTCACTTTGTATTAAAAGGTGTACGGTCTGACTCTCTCTCCCCCACTCTCCCTCCTGAAGGCCTGTTATCTTTCCAACATGCTGGGCTGCCTGGATGCCAGCATAGCGCACCGATAACCACAACCAGAACATCTCCCCTCATAGGTCTCCTCACCCTGTTCGGCTCAAGTCACGCCATGCTATACCTACGGGAGCGCCAAGCTTCAAAGAGAGCAAACTCGCACACGCAACAGAGCCACAGCAGGCAGATTTTTAGCAGATAAGACAACTCCTGTCTGTTCTTGGAGAAGCATTGCCCTTTGACCCTTTGACTTAAACGGTGAAAAACTGAACTGTTCATTATTTCAATCAATCAGAAATTCCTTCCTGTGTGCACCTCCTGCTTTAACTCACTCAGCATTAGCTGCTTGTCTCTGCATATTTCAGAACTGCAGGGAAATCAAAAACATGCAACATTTTCATCCAAGTAAGTAGAGCAGCAAATATGCCATACTGAGAAATAACACTGGAAACAAATGGAAGAATCTTAAATCAACTTTAAACACATCGGCCCCAGCTCCAAGGGCCAAAGGGACGTTGCTGTATATTTCTGATGGACACTCCTACTGTAGTCAGGAGAAATGTCCTGCCAAACTGCGCTGCTGCTCTTCATTTTTGGTGGCAGTTGTCCAGGCTCAGGCTGAAAGGTTTTCAGCTTGAGGGGCCTTATTCTCAATAAAACCATTGCCATCATGATAGCCTTACATCTGTTTTGTTTCTGTTTCAGAAAATGCAACGCTGTAAATTGACCCATAAATCTCTTGAGATGTTCATTTTAACAGCCCCAGTTGGCTTTGCAAATGTTCTGATGTGTGTTGTGTGTGAACAACGTGCACATACACATGTACACATTTACTTATGACCCCCTCCCAGAACTATAAATGCAGATCCCAGCAAGATGAAACCAGAAACTAAATCTGTGTATCCTTTATTAGAAATTAGGAGTTAGAAATGAAAAGTGTCTTGTGGAAATGTATTAGACATTAGACATTTAACCTACAATTGATGATTAAAGTTTGTTCTCGACTTGTTCCAGGTCACTATATCACAAAATGAGTTCCTCTGTTTGTTGCTTATTTGTCTCCATTTCTTGTTTTCTTCATTTTAATCTATTTGTGTTTGTTGTTGTGTATAAAAACACATGTCAGGAAGAGAAAGGGAAAACCAGAAGACGGTCCAAACGGCCATTTACTTTGCAGCTTTAGCCAAGCCGGGGAGAGACAGTATGGGAACTGTTTTCAGCTCCGGATCCTGCAGATTTTTCCAGATAGCATATCTGCCTCTTTAACTCTGCCAGAAAGGGCTTGTATGGGGCCCAGACCCTTCAGCAAGCATCAGTCTGTTGATGCAAAGCAGAGCAATTACAATTCCTGCCCAAACTGCAAAAATCATTGCCTTTCCAAGCTGAGGCTTCGGTTGGGTAGACTCTGCATAACAAGACTGCTATGTACGCTCTGTACTCTTATCTGCTGTAGCAGAGGAGCTAAAGATAGGGATAAAGAGCTACAGAGCTACCGAGACGGGAAACAGGATCACTCAAATGACACACAGACAACTAATCCCTACACTAATCACACTAATTTGTTCACTTGGGGTGGGGGCTTTATTAGCTTTAAGAGATCTTTTCGTTTTATCTTTTTATCTTGGTCAGTTAGCTCTGTTAGTGAAAAAGCAAGTAGTACGTGAACAAGACAATAAACCACAAGTACATTCTACATTAAGAGAACACTGTTTATCAAATAAAGGAGTTAAATTGTGGAATAGTTGCTGTAATGAGTTAAAACAAGCCATGTCTATTTTTCAGTTTAAAAATATCTACAAGAGAATAACATTGGAAAAATATTTATTAGAATGAAAATTAATTAAATAGGCTTGTTTCTGGTGTGGACAATGGTCCACTAATGTGTTACTGTTAATTTTACGAACAGATGTTGTCATTAATGAGTTGCATTTATGAATCTAAAGCTAAGGGCAGGCACAATAAGCTTTAGCTTCTGCCTGCACCTGGTCATCTATAGTGTTTATGTTTTGAATGATTTGATTGAATGATCTGTAAATGACCAAACCGAAATAAATGAAATGAAAGGAAAATGAAGACTGAAAAGACTATTAACATAGTGAACATCATTTTTGGTGAAAGAAGTTAATCTTGAACTCTGTTATTCTTAATTTGTACATTAAAGCATTTTTAATGTGAACAACGGGCATTACATCTAATTTCTTTAGATAATGTAAATGTAGGGTGAGACTTAAGTTCTTCAACAGTGACTTGTCCTGCACACAACCAGCACCTTATATGGGACATCCGTCACATTAATTTTTTATTTGAGTACTAGTAGCTTTAACTCTTTATTTTCTGTTTAAATGACCTTACAGAAGCGTTATAGAAAGACAAATCTCATATAAATAAAATCAGAAGTTCTGACCAATTAACCTCTTCAATGTCTAAAGCAGTAATATGTCTATTAGCAAAAAATGTTTTGCAATTAAGAGGAACATGTGAATTCTGAAACTATGTTCTTCCAGCTGCAAACAGTATATGGATACACATAAAACGGTGCATAGAAGTTATTAAAATAACATAAATGTCGATTTTGCAAAAAATTAACACAGATCACATCAAGAGCAGTAGCTCCATGTGCATTCTGTAATCTATTCTCAAGGAGGAGTAAAGCTGTGACCCCATGACAAGATGCTTAGTTTGTCAATAGCACACTGAAGTGGATTCCTACACGGTCAGTTAACATCCATAATACATTTCAGAAGCAAACATAGTTTAGGGCGAAGCATTTTTGTTCATCTTTGATGAAAGGAGGCAGAAGTGAACAGTGCTAAGTGTGCGAACTGTCTTTGTGAGTCACCGAAGCGAGTGGTGACTTTGGGCCCCTGCTTCAGCAGGTTGTGCATGAGAGCTGCTGGTGTTGTGAGACAGTCCCGCAATGTGAGAGCGAGGAGCTGGAATCATCCAAACCCCCTGCTGCAGCGCCAACATCTGCTTGCCCGCCGACACCAATCAGAGGGAAGAGTTTGGAGCTGTGACGAATCGGCCTGCTCGGTGATCTTTTCAGGGGATCCTGGTGGAGGGGTTGGAACAAAAGCCAACCCCCGCCATCCTGAAACCCTCCTGCTGCATCCACCCTCTCCATCCTCCCCACAGCCTTCTGGCTTTGATATTTTAGACCCCTGCGTGGAGGAATAGCCTCTCCTGTTCAGATCCCCCCACACACCCCACCTCCACACAAATAATCCCATGGATCATGACAGAAAAATGATGTGGGTTTTAGTATCCTGAGTATGGCTGACATACATCTACATTGGTCTTTGAAAGATTTTTTTGTGTCCTTTCTTTCCTAACCTTTCACAGGATAAATTGGGATATTCCCATGCTGGAATTCGAGGGCCTCGCCTGGCGAGACAGCTCTCATTTGCAGCCTCAGAGCTCAAATTATCACTATCTGTCACGTTACTCATTTCTTATCTGCACATTCTCGCTCTAAGCTGAGATAAACTCTGACAGCCTGAGGATCCACAGGCGTCATGCAAGCAGATAGACATAGCAGCAGCAGTTTTCCAATATGGGATTATCACACCAAAGAAATGTAACTCATGCATATTAAGTCTTTAAGATGAGCAGAGTTATTTTGGAGGCCAGCGTTACATTTTATTTATCAAAACAGACACAGACTGTGGGAGTGAACTCTGTAAGAAGGGTCCAGACAGTCAATCCTCTGGTCAGCCCATCTCAGCAGGCTAATGACATGGCTCTCTCAAACATCTGAGGAATTGGCACACAGGCAAAGGAAGGATTGGGTTCACTGAGTGAAGTGCAGAAGGTAATTATGGGATGGAGTAATGGAGAGACAGACAGAAGAGACAGGGGGCACATCGAAGTATGTGGCAAAGGGCCTGTTGACACAATGGGTACCCGCACAGGGATGACATCCACTCCATCCAGATGATAGGCCGTGACCGGCTAGAATTACGCGGTGGTGAAATATGTCCGTACATTCCCTTCTCCAGATTCATATGATCCTGTTGTTTCTCACGATGACTTCAGACAATTAAAAGTTGAGTTACTCTGCCAAACACTGACACATTATAGCACATAAATCATGCTCAATAGATATACAATACCTCCATTTCTCTCCTCCTGAATATCACAGAGTTTTTCTATTGGATATGCTTACAGAGTAAATGTGAAGTGCCAGTTTCAGAGGGTGATGTGGTAATTGTTGTTCTCTCATGGTGCAGAGGGGAAGGCTGCGGGCTCTTTCAGGTCTAATATCGATTTGATCTCTATGAACTGAGAAGAAACTAGAAATCCTCCACACTCAGGTGAATCTCACTTGGTGAAGGTCCACTGATTAAATCATCATAAGTAAAGAGACTGAGTATAAGTGACCAGCAATGTGCTGGATTTCTGGTTCACTGTACTTGAATTGATCTCTAAAAGCATCTTGCTAGTGATCCGACTGTCATCAAAGAATGAGGGCACTATAGCCTGTATGGCTCTGGTTTCAGAGCAGATGTGACCGGGCATCGGGGATCACCTGGGGAAGCCTCGGCCTCCTGGCAGGACCAGCTGCCCTCCAAAAACAGGTGCCTAATGGCTATAAAATCAGGTTCGGCCAGTTCATCGTTACCACTTGAATTTGCGCATTAGTCAATCCTCTCTCTTTCATCCTCTAGGCTGTCAGCTCTTATTTATCTAATTGGTGTTACTAGTGAAGAGGCACTGACCTGCCGCCCTTCACCCCTTCCACCAGCCTTCCTCCCTCCTCCTCCACGAGGCCCTGTCCCAGCCCTCTCACCACCCTATAGACCTCATGTCTCCAGCTTTATACATGCAAGGCCACTACTTTTATGCACCTCTACACATTGAACTCTGCTTAACCCCTGGTGGTGATGAACCTCTGACAGATCAGTCCTGGCTGACTGTCTCACCACTGAGAGACTGAAGGGGGCCACAGATCTGGCCTTTAGGTCGTGTTCAGAATGAAAATACAATATAATACAATAGAAACCAGGAGATCCTGTTTGAAGGCTTTTCAGATGTCAGCAGTTTGGGATCTGCTCGAAGCAATTTTACAACTGTGAGAAGTTATGATGGCAGAAATAAAAAAACACTACACAGTACAAGCTATGAGATATTCTGTATAGTATGTGCATTTGATTTACCAAATGACACCTCTGCTGCAAAAGTTGAGCTAAGATCAGCCCCATCATGAACTCATACTCACATTTTGTTCCCAACACAAACCGTAGGTGAAAAGTATTTTTTAAATTGGACACTACATCCACTGCTCCAACCTGCCATGGGTTAATGCAGTGGGTTTAACATATATCCAGTAAAGAAGAAGAGAATGTGAGTGAGAAGAATGTGTTTTCAATTGTTACTGGAAAACGTTTTGGTTGAGAGAGGCTATGTGACCAAATCATGGAGTACTGAGGTGCTGAGGTCACAGATAGGGCTAAGCCAGGATACTTTTTTTGCTTTTTTCCCCCAGAACTCTTTGGCAGCATTGAAATGGACAGGAGGCTGCATTTTTTGACTTAGCATTATGGGTCTAAACACGGCCTTACTTTGTCACATTTGCCAGTGTATAAGACACAATGATGACTTGTGCGGGTGGAGAGGGATACATCCAAATGTAGTCAGATTGACCAAGTTATAAAAACCAGAGTACAGACAGGAAGTGTGAAAGGCTGACAGGAAGAAAGGCCTGATTTTACTGCACCAGCGAGGGAGTTTTGAAATGGAGAAAGCAGAGAGGACAAGAGCAAGAAAAAGAAAGGGGGAGGAGCTGACTCGACTGCCTGAGAAATGAAAACTGGCTCACTGAAAGAGTTTCAGTCAGGAAGGCACAGTGGCTGGTGGGTAATTTATAGCACAGAAAGGCTTGTAGGGTGAAAAACATTATTTTAGCGGCCCCCACATCCTAATAGAAGCCAGATGTAAAGGGATTAACAAAGGCCATTCCCCTCTCTTTCTCCCTCACTCTGCCGTTCCCTCTCTCACCCTCCCCTTTTTCGACCCGTCTCCCCTCCTAGCTGGAGTCCCTACTGTCTCATTTTCTTCCACTCTCTCTTTCATACTCAATATCAGGCTTTCCTCCACCACTCCTGAATACTTTTTCTTGAGAGTGCAAGATGCACTGGGAATATGAGAGCAGTCAACACTCTGGTTTTTGAGGTGAGAGTGAGCGCCACAGAGCCTTTCCAAACAGATCCTCTGTTTATCCCCCCTCACTGCTCATGTGCAAACGGGAGCTTTGTGGTCACTGATGTCACTTTACTCCAGGGGTTGGACAGGGTTGCCGGGCCACAAGTCAGACAGCAACAAAACAGCCTGGCATCACTTTACCCAATGCTATCAGTAAGCAATTTGTTTCCCCTTACAGTGAGCTCTCCAGGCCACTAGAAGGGTATGATTAAATAGTAGAGAGATACTGTTGTAATGTGGTGCCAGAATTTTCAATAGCTCTTTTGAGCTTGTGGCAGCATCACAAAAGCCAAAGTGCCATTACCTGGAGTGGTTTGAAGACCAACCAAGAACCAGAAACCCAAATTGCGTGGCTTAGCCAACTGCAGTGCCAAAAGGCAGTTAGATGAGAAAGTAGGACAGATGTTTCAAGTCGGTTTGAGTGCATTAATCACTAAAATGTGTTGAGCGAGAGAGCTGCCAATGAAAAGGTTCCGCGTTCCTTCAAGCAGAATGGTATCAGTTCCAAAGTCAACACATTATGTAAATTGAATAAGATTATTTTCACTCTTCCCTCAACACTTACATCATCACCTGGGAATAAAAACTTGATGTTGCAACCCATGTAGCCGCCTCAGAAGACCTCTGGCGCAGGAATGAAGGCCGCCAAGTCAGGGCAGGTGCTTCTGAGAAAGTTTGTGGTGTAGTTAATCTTCATCCAACATGAACAACTGACAGTATGTTTGCATGTATTTTTTTTCAGTCTGTTGTGTAAGTGTGTTCATGTGTGTCTCTGCCTAATGGTTATACAGTGTGATACATGGTTGTTTAACAGTATCTGCGTGTATAGGTTTGTGCAGGGAATGTGTTGTAATGCTTATGTCCATGCTCTATGTGTGTGTGTGTGTGTGTGTGTGTGTGTGTGTGTGAAAGCAGCAGGGGCAGGAGCTCAGAGAATGACAGCGTGTCTGTGGCGGGCAGAAACTCGAACCCTCTGATCTCGCTCGCGGAGTCTCCTGCCTCCCAGCTGTCACTGTGCCTCTGGCATCCTACTCGGCCTCTTGCCCCCCGCCCGCTCCCTTTGAAGACGGCTACCCAGGAAATTGAAAGCTGTTTTCAAAGAAAGACAAGAGAGGAGAGAAGAGAAGAGCACAGACTGCAAAAAAGTTTTGTTGAAAGAGGGTGATGGTGAGGTTTTAGGTTAAAAGGGGTAAGAAGTTCTTCAATGAAGTGAATCTGTCTTTACTGTCTGCGCTACAGTTACACTGATGAATCATTTTGTTAATCAGAGCGATACTAACCAGACAGAGCCAACTGTGATGACATAGTCACCCCTGATGACAACGTGCACTTGTGTACTTTACGTGTTTATTTTTAATAAAGTATCCTAGGCTTTACCTTAAAATTAAGTAGGTGTAGCTGAAGGGTTGGTTTACCTACATTTTTCCACAAAAAAACATTTTCTGTGAGTCAGGTGTGTGTGTCTGTGTGTGTGTGTGCAGAGCATGCGGGCCTTTGTATCGAGATTCATGGATCTGAGCCCTCTGACCTGACGTCCTGCTCCCTCTGAAGCCTTCAGGATTCCCGTTGAGGGAATCTCTCTTACAGTAGAGTTTCCTTCAAACGTTCCCTCCTCACGTCTCCAAGACAATACAGGAGTGTGCCACAGCGCCGGGGTTCCAGTAGTTCTGCTGAGGTTTACACTGGAATAACATTTTGATGATCCATGTCTCAGAGGACAGGAGCCAGGCAGAGGGCAGATGGTTGTGTGGTTTGGCCCAACAGCGGACAGCTTAGAAGACAGGCAAACAAACAGTGATGGACAGGTGGGCGTCACACGGGTGCGGAGCAGCCAGAATGGCAGTCAGATGGAAAGCAACAGCAGAGGATTCAGATTGGCATCTTGGCACGCCAGGTTAGACCATCGCACGAGTCTCCCGGCCAACAATAATGTCTGCCTCATTAGATCTGGACCACGAGGCTGACCAGTTGTTCCAGAGGGGAAAGAGCTTGTGAAGCGCTCCTGGTCAGGACTGTAAAGTTTATAAATGTAACAGATGGGTTAACACACTGTTAAATAACAAGGTGGAGAGCTTTGGTTTCTTTTTATGATAATGAGAAACTCGCTGTGGTATTATTTTAACCTCTGTAGCAAGTATCTTTTCTCCTTTCCCCCTAATTTAATAACATGTTTTTATTAAAGAATAACTATACATTTATCACCTTTTTGTTTTCAACTGACAAACATTTTTAATAAACACAACATCCCAAAGATGAATCATTAATTTCTCAATGATTAATGATATACCTGGAGGTTTTGTAACCTTTGCTTCTTTTGGAATTGCATATTTCATGTTATTGTGAACTATAACTATAACAAAATACAGACAATGTGGCACCATGATGCGTCTGACTCATCAAGAGAAAGAGGTGTAAGTCTAAATATAAACAGTACAGAATCAAAGAGACTTTAAAGTTTCCTCTTTTAATGAGCAATGGCGAAATCTATTGTAGAAGATACAGATGTCGAAATGTTTCTAGTGACAGAATCCACTGAAAACATGCTGCGTTTCGGGGTGTGACAATTGCTATTACTTTCTTCACACATTCATACAACCGACAACAGAAGTTTAGACCTCATTCTCTGGAAGATATCAAAAGGTAATGTATAGACATAAGAAACCAGAGAAGGGAAACAAGAAAGGTGAATAAACCAAAACGTGAAATACACCACTAAAGTCAGAGTAACTATTGCATTACTGAACATAAAAGACAACAGTGTAAAAGTACCTGGGGGTGGATTTTTGTTTTAAAAGTTGACACCACAAAAAAGTTTGATATTTCTCTTCCCTTTTATTAATAAATGTGACATGTTTTTTCTCTCTGTCTCTGATATGTCCTCTATGACTTCATTATGTCTGCCTGGATTTCTGTCAAATGTTATACAGTCCATTCAGTAGACAAGAGAGCCTCCCCTTCACTAGAGTTCTCCCCTTCTACAGTTACACTATAGCGCCAGCTGGACCAAAATATTTGCAGGAGTAAATCATTACATGGCTAAATATGAGTAAGGGAAAACATGAAACCATGTAATTATGGAGTAATACAGCCTGAGGGGCTGGAGGGTTAATTCACCCAACTTTAAATGTTAACAGTCGCTCATGGACAGGTCTCTTCTCCATTCGCACAACAGACTTCCGTGGCGCCTGTGAATGGGATCAGCTTTTTTTTAAAGAAAAGTCAGACATATCATCATTTCTAGTAACAGTAGCATCATGAGTCAGAGCATAAGAAGAAAATTAAACCCCTGGTGTGTGATTTTCCTGTGTAAAATGTAAGGTATTAAATGATATACTTACTGTTAATAATTTTGCTAACAGATTAAATTTAGCGTCAGTCTGTCACTTTGCCTCCCACAGGAGGTCATGAGTTCACAGCAGCCTCTTATCACCTTCTGATGTGTTTTCTTCTTCAAACTGCCTTTATATTCATGACAACGGGTCTGAAATGGTAAACTGAAAACACATATATTCATAGGTTGTGAAGCGGATATATCCTGCTTGAGAAGTGTTCACTCACACTACAAAGCGACACATTCAAGCTGCCGCACTGCGATGAACTTGAAGTCAAGACAGAGGCAAACAGAAACGTGGGTCAAACAGATCCCCAGAGATAAGCATTTTACTGAAGTACTGCTGAAAGAACTCATTTCAAACAGCTTCAGACTTTTTTTAATTAATGTCAAGAAATTCTTTATGTTTAAGGAAACAGTTCAATATGTGGTGAAACATGCTCATTTGCCACCATTTCAGAGATAGATGAGAAGATCGATAACACTCACAACCAGTGTTGGGGGTAACTATCTATCTGTTTTTTTCTGCCACCATCTACATCTCCACCTCCACTCTCTAATAAACAGCAATATGTTTTGTGACCTGCATCACCAGGTGTGGAGGTGAGGGGTCAGAGCTTTATGGCGGAGCGGGTGGGGGTCGGGACCTGCACTCCACGGAATTTGGGTGTCACCATGGCAATCAGCAGTGAGAATGACAGGTAGCCCCCGGGGGCTGTAAATAACAGATATGCTCTCATACTTATGGGAAGGGGGGGGGGGGGACTAAAAGCCTGGTGTATCTCAAAACAGGAAATGAGTATAAGAGGGAAGGATAAGAAAAACAAAAACAGACAAATGGGAAAAGATAATTGCATTTGAGGAGCAAAGGAATGCCACCAGCTGAAGGGCAGAATCTCATATCCCGCTCATAATACCTGAAAAAATTTATAGGGAGTCTTAACCTGCTCCAGTTCTGTCTGTTTCAGTTGAATCACAGAGGAGACAAAGAATGATAAACTGGTGCGGTTTTTCACAAAAAAAAGAGATATTAGGAGAAAAAAATAAGTGGACGAATAAATACAAAAGAAAATACTGAACTGGAGCACTTGAAATCAATTTTATAACATTCACATTTTGAAACTTGAATATAAAAACAGGCTGCAGGCACACAAGAAACATTTCAGCTCTTGGGAAATGGAGCATGAGATTGTAAAAATCGTCCAGATCACTTAAGGCACCACAAGGAGACACAAGCTTTAGACGGGGCCAGCTTCAGCCCAAACACTTTGCTTGTCTGGCTTTTCACATTGTGGAATGAGGAGCAGAGAGGAGGCAAGTTAAACGTGTTTGAGAAGCACAAGCAGAGACAGGGCCAGCAACACTTTGCTTTGGACCGAGTGAGCAGGAGACAGTGGCGTGTAGTGAAACTTGTTTCTTCTGCAGGCTCCAAAAAATTCTTCTAAGCCAACACACATGCAGGACCAGTGCCATAGAAAGGCAAGGGGTGCTGTGGGAGGGAGGGTGGTCAACATCAAAACACATGGGCGTATGAGTCTGGAAAGAACAGTCATATACTGTCCAAAGTTACTTTTGAGACTTGACTTCATCTGAACTAACTTCCCTGAAACAGGTAAAGATGGTAAAGCCTATCAGAATATATTCCATGTGTCATTTTTACAAGATGTGGAAAACTTATATGTTGGAAAATGACACAATTCGACGTAATTCAGTTCTACAGAGGCGCCATTATGTCTAAACTGATTGATTTATCTTCAGCTGCATGATCAGAACTCCCAGGAAAGTTTGCATGTTTTTTCCCTTTTTTCTTTATGCACAATGACTCTATACAAATGGCTGTGGAGTGCTCATTGATCTGTCCGAACAATCCAAAATAGAGCTGGAAACTGGATACCGCCCCTCTTTCTGCACTCTGTCAGTTGATCTGAGAAAGACTAAGGGACTCAGGTGTATACAAAATAAAGAGATGGGTAGGAAAAGCCAATCTCTCAAGAAAGGGAGTTAAGGGGGGCGTCCTTCACCCACCCCCAGGGTAGGTCACAGTCCCTGGCCTCTGACCTCTCTCTGAAAGAAGGGAATTTAGGGTGGGAGAGAGAAACATGTCTGAGCAGAGTGAGTAGCAGAGGGAACAAAGACTCAACACAAGCAGCACGCCAAGTAATACATCTACATTAAAAGTAGAACTGTCAGTAGTTAAAACAATCCTCAGTAAAGGAGAAAAGAACTCGAATTTGAAACCAGAATGAGTAATATTTCATCCCCATGTTATCAATGTAATCCCACATACATGCAGTTTAAAATGGGTGTTTTTAAGTCCTGGACGGTTTCTGCCGCCTCGTTTGTGTCTTCTTTAAACCAGCCGCGTCATCACATGCATACCTGAGTGATGCTGATCAGAGTCTGACTATGTGCTCCGGCCTTGGAGCCACTTCAGAGGTTTGTTCATCTCTGTTGTTCTTCACTTTTCGTCTTTAATCTGTATTAAAGACCCAAGCTGACCCCTGACCCCTCATGCATCTGTCTTAGAAGGCATGTGCCTTCCAGATGTGGACATACCTGACCCTGAGACTACAAAAATCCAGGTAATTCAATGAGGCATCAGTAGATGGCAGCACGCAAAGTTTCCTTGCAGAAAGCCAACCAGTGTTTGAAAATGAACAATTCTTCCAAGTGAGCAAGTTGATAAAGTCAATCATGTAACTTTTGTTGTAATAAGAATGACAACGACTAATCATGAAAGAAGATTTACTACTCATAAAATGATAAGATAATTGTAATTCAAGCCAAAATAATTACCTAATTCCTTTAAAAGAACATCAGCGACAATATGATTTCTTCCTTTTTCCTCTGTCATCATTTCCTTACAGGCTCCACATGTTTAGTGTCTATAAAAACCTCAATGAAAAAAAGTTGGGAGAAGTTGTTTTGTGTGTGTGTTTGAGAGTGTCCTCATTAATGTCTGGCAAAGACCCAGCCAGCAGCTTCTCAAGAAAATATTCACATTATATAGTATTCACATTGTTTTTCTTTTAACCTGCTAAAATAAATCTGTTCCACATGGGAAATGAGGGACGGTATTTAATATTGATTAGTTTTGCAGTAGGCAGTGAGGAAAGTGGTGACAATAGGCTCGATAGTGAATGGTTGGGACTTGAGCTGAAGGCTTGAGACCTGAGACTCAAGTCAGACTCAAATATGCAAAATAAATTTTAGAGTCTAGGCAATTGATAACAAAGTTTGGAGTTTAAAATGTGCTTTATCAATCTACTTCATATACTGTATATACGTAAATATACTGTATACTGGAGGAAAACAACAGAAACAAGAGCTGCCACACAAACACACACAGGCACACTCCAAACATGTTAGATCCTTCCATTTCTATCTTGCTGACAGCTAATGTTTGTAGAGTTGGTAAATTGGCTGTTGACTGTTTGGGGTAAATCATCACAGGCTGTACAAATGGTCCAGTGGTCAAATTTATATAAATGACGCAAGATGAAAATTTTGCATTCTCTTTAAGCCAAACTTGAGACTTGACTTTGTTGATACTTAGTTCCCTTAATCCCTAACTTGACTTGAGACTTTAAAGTAATAAATAAGACCGCAAAATATCTTGTATAGACTCATGGTTACAGGCTTATAATGTATGTTGAAAAGACTTCACACGGCTTCAGATTTGGCATCATCTTATCATCAACTTGCCTGGACTGGCTTTGCCTTTAAGGACATTTGGCCTGAACTTGTCTCATTTCACTCAAAACTTGACATGGACTTGCCCCAAAAGACTTAGAAATGGCAATGCTCTCCACTGAAAATATACTCCTAAAAAACATGGGGCCCAAATAAGGGCCCCAACCTTCTTCCCTGATTTTTTCTCCATAACTCTCTTCTGCCCTTCAGCTCTGTCAGTCCATACTGTCCATCCAAGCTGTGCAATCTCTCTCACAAATGAGGAATTTCAACCCATCCTGATCTGTAAATTCACCATATATGTATGACTTTTCCTTCCTCACCCTCCTCCACACCCATCTCCTCTCGTCACTCTTCATCAGGGATGCGGGTGCACATTTTCTCAGCCCCCAAAGCTTTCAGCGCTACAACACACTCTTTCCTTGTCCGATTAAGCACACTAACAAGCTTAGCTGGTCTGTGAAAGCCAGATTTACCACCGTTCTTCTATGCTGGTAATTATTGGCAGAGCACACTGTAACAATTCCGGTTATAAAACCGCTTACTGCTCTGTCACGGTCCACCTCCCCATTGACCTCCCAACCTCCATCTTTCCTTCTCACCCTCTATCTCTCTCTCTCTGGCCTTCTCTCTAGATCTCCTGCTCCCTCTCTTCCAGTTTAACTCCAGCTCCAGGATTCTCAGCAGAGCCAAAGAGCTAAGAGAGCCCTCTCTTCATGGAGGGGGGAAAATGCTGAGAACAAGTCAGAGTGAGAAAGGAGGCCATTGTAGGGGGCTGGCCTGGGGACAAGTCACCCATTCAGATGCGGCCAGCCGTGTACAATGGCTAAACTAACATCATTGACATTTGGAGTTGCCCAAGCTTTAGAGAGAGAGGAAAGGGGAGGAGTGGGGGGTTACCATCAGGGAAGGGGAGGCTGGCAAGAGGAGCAGTGTTGGAAAAGGCCCTTCAGAGGCACCAGCCATTGATTAAATATTCATGTCAGCCGCTGGGATCAGACCAGCATGGCCTCTGTTAACTCATGTGCTGGAGAAACTGGGGGGGCACAGAAGAACAGTGTGGATAAGGGGAGGACATCTGAGATAGCCAACTATGTCCCCATGGACCAGGTAGGGCCGACACAAGGCCACCCGGGGCCAACAGGGTGATAGAGAACAGGCTGATGTTTGATCAAAGCACTTAGATAGCAGTGCTTGTTACACTCTATTGGTTGCCATTAAGGGACACAGTGCTTTGATCAATGATAAAGTGAGCAGCCAAGTGGCCTTCATGGCAGCTACTAATGAGTCATTCAACTGCTCTTGACTGATATGGATGCGGCCTGGTATCATTGACCGTGGTGTACCATATGGAGATTTTCTATATTTAAAATTCCTCAGTAAAAGGCCTTCAGCAAGACTAGATAGCAGCATCCTGTTTTCAGGAGATAAAGTCCATATCATATGGTTCTGCTGATTAGGCCATTTGTCTGGAGATATAAAGCAGCACCTTTAAGCACCTTAAAAAAACATTTGTCTTCTTTTCTGTACTTTTCTTTTTTAAGTTATCATGGTTAGCTTAATTTTATAGAAATGCATTGACCATGAACACATTAAATCATAGTTTTTCAAATGTGTGTGTGGGGGTGGGGAGGGGGGGGGTGAATATGACTCACCTGAATCATTTATTTTATTTCAATTAAATTCAGCTTGGCTTCTTTTTATTAGTTGCTCCCCCAATATTGTTAATGATCAATAAGAATTATAAGTTTGAATCTAACAAAGAAAATTTATTAAAGGCCCTACACACTCACTTATTTCACTTGATTACATGACTTCTCAGGATTGTGTGGTTGTGATTGATTGACATCGCCTTCACTTTCATGTCAGTTTGTTGCATCTGGGGCACCCTGGTGGCCTAGAGGGTAAGTTTTGATGCACCTGTAAAGGAAGAACAATTTACATATGTGTGTAGATGTGCAGAGCTTTTAGGTTTGACATTTTACTGATGAGCCAAAAGTGAGACATTTTTGGAACCAGGTTGCTGAGAATCATTTTACTTTTTATTTTAGTTTTTTTTTTTTTTAAATCAGTCTCTTTGACACAATCATTGCAATTCTTTTGGGACCTACAGGTTTTAGTTTTTGTTGGTTTCATGCACTATATTACAGCTCCCTGAAAATTATTCTGATGAACATGCTTGGCATCCTTGCACAAGATGTTTCTTTTGTTAACTGTACTTTCAAGCACATTTTCAGTAAGGAACACCTGCAAGAAGCAGGCAACAGGTGATTAACTGAGTATACAGTAATCAGAGACAGAGCTGGCAGTACTGTGGAGTGGAAGAATGTTGAATCGTTGGCTAGAGGGTTCGACTTTAGGATCCAAATGTTAATCAGTACTGCCAGAGATATTGTGCCAATATTTTGATGCTGTTCCACCATATTTTTGGCCCACAGTTATCTGGTCAAACAACTGGGACGAGGGGTGCTGTGGTCTGAGTCCAACAGCTGGCAACATCTCTCTCTCTTTCTCTCTCTCTCTGGAGTACACAGTCCAGGATGCTCGAGGGAAAGGCCACATCAACACGCGCCTGCCTGATGACGTCCAAAGGCAGAGGGGAAGCTTATGAAGGCACCTACTTTGTTTAAACAAGCCTGTGCGTGCGGCTGAAGGGGTAAACAAGACCACCTACCCTGTGCTGCCTTGCCTGCCAGCCTGGAGACAGCCTGGCATGGGCTGGTGTTAAAGTATCCCTGCCTGGGTCGGGCCACAGTACCGTAGCGTCATTGTGAAGGTCCTGCCTCCTGTTCTGCCTGCTCACTGGGGCCCTTAAGGGTAGAGTCCTCCCCCTCCTCTCAAGCATTTGACTTAGCAGGGGCAGCTCAGTCACTTGAATGCAATAACAGCTGCTAAAAGCAACAAACTGAGAACCTGATATATACTCTGAAGGACTGACCCCTGCTCATGAATCAGCTCCTAGACAGGAGGTGCTTGAGTGTGGGTCATGAACAGAGTTCCCTGCAACGCCATCTAGATCCCCTTACCTAACCACTTGGCTATTTTTGGGTCACCCTTCACACATCAAAAAGCCTCCATATGTCTCTCCAGCGAGGAGACAATGTTTTTGGGTTGATGATGTTTTGGGGTGTTTTTTGTTCTGCAATTATATTGTTGTTTCATGTTATATTTATTGTAGAATGCAGTTCTTTACTGTGTTTCGGTATCTGTTCAAAGATATATCACAAAAATGTTCAGAATGCCTTGACACATCTCAGACAGATAAGACACTTAAATTACACAAGAGGAAGCTGATTATGTGCTGCCATGTGGCTGTTGGTGGGTTTGGACAAGAAATGAGGCGTCCACCCATATTACCCTAAAGATGAATAGACATATGCATGCTGTGTGTGTGCGGACATTAACACATACTGCAACCCGCATGCCTAGGGCCAGCGGTTCCTTCGTCATGCATTCCCAGGGTGCATCGCTTTCTGACAGCTGTGGGGGCCTGTTAACACCCCGATCACTGATGTGATTATGACTCTCTTAAGATACTGAACCACACGCAGCTCCTGTTGGACAAAGACAGGCCTGTCCCAGCCGCCAAGTAGAATCTGACACAACCCCAGCTGGAACAGACGTTACGTTTATGTGGGCCAGTGTCCAGCTCACCTTCTGTGTCCTGGGAGGTGAGGGGCACAGGGAGCCTTGTTACCCTTGGCAAATAGAGGAGGGGGTGTTACAATTGATACTCACACTGTACACAATCAACACTCATAACATGCCACGCCGGGCCACCCCCTGAGCAAAGGCCACCCAACGGACTCAACTTCTGGATACAGAGATTCATGCTGTTAAATGTTTTTTCCATTTGTTGATGTTTTGAAATTTTTGCAATCTGTGTGTGTACCAGGATTTCAATGTGTATTTTCAATTTAATATCAGTCACTCCACATGGGTGATGGGAGATGGGTAAAACATCCCTGTCCTTCAAAAACGAAGGATGTCCTGCCAACACATCGGTGCATCTGGCATAGACATTTCTGCAGCAGAGATTAAAAAGCAATTTAATAGGAAACATGGAGAATGTGCCCACAGAGCGCTTGGTAATCAGCATCTCTTGTGGTTTAGTTCACCTGAGACATGACTGAGAGTTTCATTTTCCACAAATGTGAGATGTAAAATGTGGGCCACTCTCTGCACCACTTTATAGTTAAAGTTGTACTGCATTGACGGCAGGCCCTCACTAACAGCATGATGTCATTGAGGGGTAAGGAAGTAGAACATTCAAAAAACTATTTTACTGCTGGGTATGTAACCGATGTTTGAGTTTTGCTTCATTACAGCAGCTACAACTGCATATACAGTATGTTGGACATCTTACATATATGATATGATGCCTTAAGCAGCATATGAGTACAGTTTCGTATTTCTTTCTATTGGTGGTTTCTTAAAACCAACCACCAATATTTAAAAAATGTTGATGTTTTAATGTATTCTTTGATATGAAAATATTTAACACCTGTAGAAAGATGATTCTCTGTAGATTGTACCTTGCTCCTTTGCAGCAGGACGGCAGCTGCTTGGATTCACAGAAGTTAAATTCCAACGGAGACCCAGAATCATGGCAAAAACAATGTTAAAATGCCCATAAAAACCTCTCAAACAACCATACATATAGTGATATACAATTCAGTAAATCACTACATGTAGTGTATGCATGTGTGTACCATATACACTACAATGCAGCATCTGAGCCATGATGAGGGGATATTGTGACACAGAAGTAGTGTATTTACTTACTACTACTACTGGGTTTAAGTTCTTAATTTACACACTCTATGGATAGTATTCTACTAAGAATTCCTTTTTTCAAACATTGTCGATCGTGTTTTAGACTTGCAATACACACCCAACCACAATTATGTTCTCAAAACTCAGACCTCACCTTTGGTGTTTTATAGACAACTAAGGGAATATCAGCGGCCTTGACTGCAAACAGCACTCCCATATCTGTTTTTCATCTGCACATAGAACTGATCAGAGAAAAAGGAAGTCGCCTGGAGCAATCAGCAGGACCAGACTTGTCTCTTTGTCTGTCTCACTTGTCTCTCCATCTTGGTTTGTCCTAAACTGCTCAGGCCCAGCCTTGGTTGTTCCAACAACATAATTCAATTGTCTTTTTATCCACAGGCGATGAATAACCTCTGAATAGTAAATCAGTGCCGTGGCGTCTCATCTCTGGACTAGAGCACGGCTCTGATGGGTCCACAGGGGCTCAGATGGAGAGAGACCAAGCAGGCTCCCTTCCATCCCCTGCTGGTGCAAATCAAAATAAAAGCCCTTCTGAAAGGCTCAGCATGTGCTGAAGTCATTCGAGGCCCCGTCGAGAAAAAACTACCCTGATTCCCATCCACATATTGACAGGCAGACAAATCAAAAGTGTCTTCCTGTCTCAAGCACAGCCTCTCAATCTTAACAATGTTACTGCACCTTGTTGCACAACGTGTGAGAAACATAAGGCTGCGGAGAGGGATTGACAAACTGCATCTTACAAAAACACAATCAAATGAAGAAAACACATATGTAGCATACCAAAATCCAGTGCACATAACTGTACACATCACAATGAATGTGAATTATAATACAAGGAATTATCTGTGAGACAATTAGATGAACACTCATTGCTGGACCTGTAGACCTCCAGGACTCTGAGGCATGCAGGAAAGATTGTGGCTGACCCCTCCCACCCTGGACACATACTGTTTCAGACATTCCCCTCTAGCAGGAGGCTGTAGTCCATCAGGACCAAAATCTCTCGCCACAAGAATAGTTTCTTTCCGATTGCAGTGGGCTTCCTCAACAAGTCCTGGGTCCCTACTGTCACTGACTCTCATGGCCCCCCTCCCCAAAGACACACACACACACACACTCATACATACTCCTGACCCCGCACTTTACAACAACACTCAACTGTGCTTTATGCTCATGTTGTGAGTTTTTGCATATACTTGTCAGAATTGTTTTATAGTATTATTGTAATTTTTGTATACTTGTACATTTTTTGATGCCCTTACTTTTTATATATTTGTATTTCTATTTAGGTTCATGTGTACTGTAAGCACCAATTTATACCAAAGCAAATTCCAATGTAAAATATACCTGGCAATAAAACTGATTCTTTCTGATTCTGATTCTGATTCACTGGAGTTACAAAATGAGCTAACAACGTGAGTTTATTTTAGTTAAAATGTTCAGATTACATGATTCCAATATTACTGAAGATATTGGTTGAACACCTTTTTCTGGCAAAGAGAAACGATTGTTGTGTTGTGTAGCGTGTCTCTGTTTGCTCATGTTTTCTGCAGCACATTTCTTTATGTTGTTTGTTTGTGGATGTACAGTTTTCATTTGTTTAATTAATTTATGTTTTATTAAGTTACAGTGTGTTGCGCTCCGTTGGCCACCTCTCTAGGTACGTAAGAGTTGACCTTCTACATGTAAATTAGTGTGTTTGCATGCGTGTGTAATGAAGGGGGTGTCTCCCAGCTGCAGATGTTGAGGTTTTGTCAGAATAATTTGGTGGGAATTTTCATGAGCTGCAGAAGGCCACAGCTGGATTACAGGTGGGGGTGGAGAGGCGTGGGGAGGGGTAGATGGCTGTGGGGAGGGTTAAGTAAGTAAGAGCGGAACCCCGGACCCCTCGAGGACAAAACCTTGTTCTGCGCCAAGAACAGCCAATGAGTTAGACATACAGACATAAGGAGGTGGGTTTTGGATGAACACAGCAATTATCCAAATGATTAGATTCCTCATCATATACTGTGTGTCCTGTGTAACTAATGACAATATGGGTCTGTCTACACTCAGGGCCTGCTGATCTTCTGTTTTTCCTGTATTTTCAAATTCCAGCATGGAGGCACCCACTGACTGTATTTAACACATGCTCATATAAATGCTGGGGGTTTTTTGCTTTGTTTTAAAGTATACGAAGCAACAAAAGAGAAAAGACATTTTAAAAAGAAAGTGGCAATTACCTCAGCTCTTGGCAGGGACTCTAATCAAAACCAAACTTGTTTCCTTCAGTGAACAAACATGACAGGCGCTGAGCAGAGGAGCTTTTTTTCCACTCCTGCCAAAATATAAAGTGAGTGCAGGTGCTCCAGGAATGTCTACAAGGGTGGGGGCAAGGCAGAGCTGACCTTTTTCTCTCTCCATTGTGTATGTGAGACTCCATATGCGTGTTTATGTATGTATTTGCGCATGTGTTTCCTCCAAACCCTGACTGTTTTCACGCATGCTTTGGTTGCACGGCAGAGGAGCATACCCAGCAGTTTGTCTTAGCGCCCCTCTGCAGTTTCACCGTGGTAGAAAACTGGAGCAAAAGCAAATGATTGTTATGTTATTTGGGAGAGGCTGGGGGCTGCCCTAAGCAGGACCAGATGCAATGGTCCTGGCGGCTCCTAGGTCTGACTGAGGGAGGGTTGGTAGCCCCAGTGGAGCCTGTGACAGGATTCATGGAGGCTTGGTAGACAGGACAGTTTCCTCTCTGCACACTTTAACAGCACCCGATCACTGTCTTATAAAATTAAGACATTCTAAAAGAGAAAAAATTACAGCATTTTGCTTACCCCATCACCATCAAAGGCCATAAAAGCATCAAATCAGCAACAGAATGGCACCCCAAGGGATCTTGCTGTCAAATGTGAGTGCATTCAGGGCGTCGTGCTTGAGAGACAGGCTCTCTCATCACTATGTCACCCCACTTCCTTAATAATTCTTCATGATTCATTATTAATGCCCATCCAAAGCAATTAATAACAATCATTAGTGAAGTTATTAAACTGTTCCATTCCTGGAAGTTTGCAGTCACTGTAACACATGTTCCAGCCGTCAGAGGTGGAGGGTATGGATGTTGGAGGAATTGCAGGCCTTCAGTGCAGGTGGGGTGGGATATTTTGGCAACTTCCTGTAGAGGGGAGATGGGTAGAAAGGGACACCTGGTCCAGACACCTCAGGGCCTGGCAACCAGGTGAACTGCCTGAGGACAGTTCCCAAAAATGAGGCTGCAGTGAAAGAGAAAGAGACATGATTGGAGGTTTTGAGCTGTTTCAACGAGCAGACAGAGATAGGTTTTTGTAAAAAGGTCAGCACAGGATAGCAAGACAAGTACCCCACTGCCAGTGACAACAACTCACCTCCACTTTCCACTCCACTGGCAGATGCAGAATATTTACATTGGCTTCTTCCTAGCATTATTACTATTTTTTCTTTAAATTGTCTGCCATTTAATTGAAATGTACACTGCAAGTGGAACAATTTACAAAAAGGCTACATCCACACTACTACGTTTTCATTTTAAAATGCAGACCTTTGGCTACGTTTGCACCTGCTGTCCAAACTAAAACAGCGAATCAGAAGACCTAAAATGAAGAAGTTTGAAAATGCTGCTGACCCCGTTTTCATTTTAAAATTCTGGGGTAGCGTTTTAGTGCAGTGAGGCGAAAACAGAGACTCACATTCTGCTTCCTGATTGGATCTTTTCAGTTATGCAAAGCAAAAAACAATGGTACTGACAGTGTTTTTGTTTTGGTATTTTTATTTTAATATTTTGTTCTGTGCAAATAACATGTTTACACTTGTGCATGTCACCGTATTTGCTCTGTGATAACTTCCAGGCCACAGTTGCTTTGTACTCCCATGTTAATTTCAGAAACAGCTCCACCTCGCTGTAGGTCCATGCAAAAAAATCTCTGGTGTGGTTCTAAGCTAGTGCCATTCTTTTCCTTCGTCTGTAGTAGTACTTTCTTCTTTCGCCGAATCTTCTGCAACTGCGGAGTATACAGTCTGCTTCCTGTTTAAACCGGCATGCACATGCCCAGTGTACGTGAATGGCCACTAGATGTGCACTTTCAGTCATTTTAATATAGACCATTCTGATACACAGCAAGACACCAGTGTGGACGGAGAGTTTTTATATAAAAGTAGTGTGGATATAGCCAATGTAAGGAAATATATTCACTGCTTTGCTCTCTACAACAAAACAAATACAGCAACTTATGGTCAGTCCCTCCACGATTTTGCAATGTTCGCGATCACAACTATTTACGCAAATTCAACAAATCCCTATAAATTCATTGTGACTTGCAATTTTGACCAATCACCTCAACTTTTTCACAAATTTGACCTATCATTGTTGTTTCCCGCAAAACGTTGTCATACGTCAGCTTGTTATTTCTTTATAAGACGTGTGAACAGACATGTGTAGGACAAGACAAATCACTGTGACACAGGCTGTTGTATCCCGGTCAGTTGCAAGAGCTGAAATTATCATGGTAAGCTGGTTTAAATATGCATGATTAGGGTTAGGGTTAGGCCCGTGAATTCTTGGAGGGACTGTTTAATAATTCAACTGAAATTCTAAAGTAAAAAAAATCCCACTTTCCTTTGCAGTGTTCACTTATTCCCACAGCTTCATCGCAAAAAACACCACAAGTCATTACAATTTTTTAGAAACACTGTCCTAAAATCAGACATTTTAGACCATAACAATCACTAAAAAGACCCATGAAATCCTGGAGGGAGTGTAGTTAAGGTCTAACCAGCAGGCCACTCAGCTGTTCAGTTTGATAACGACCTCACAGAGGTTAAATACCTAGGATGTAGATGCCTCTTGTATGAGAAGTGAAACTTCTTCAAGTTAGCGACTTCTACAAAGTCTAGTTGCCCTTGATTTACCCTCCTTGGATAACTAACGACCTGGAAAATATGGACGTAGATGGAAATCACACACTCAATTCTCATTTAATTTCATCAAAGACTGATGAGTGTCACAAAATGAAAACTGTAATGTCACACCTTTTTTCATCACAAAGATAAATCTGTGAATATGAATTGCCTACACCTTTAGGACGTGCCCGCTCTACCCTCTTTGGCCTTGGTGAAATGCTGGCACTCCTGGTCACGTCTGTCTCTCACATTCCTCTTGAGTCCCGCCTCGTAGGGCCAGGCATATTGGCACAACACTGAAGGGGAATTTTCCACAGGTCGACAGTGGAAGGGGAATAGGCCTACCTTTGTGCCCGCGCTCTGCCTCCTTCTCTCTCAGACCCTGCTCTCTCAAAAGCACAAACACACACACCCTGTATCTGCCATCACACACAGCAAACAGTGACATTAAGCCAGGTCAAGATGTTGGCATATTAAGTCTGTCTTTTCTCATTCTGCTGTCAATAATTTGGCCTCAAGCTCTATTTTACATCTATGAAACGCTTGACATAAATGCAGTTTAATTTGATTACACTTCCATAACTTCCATCCATCCATTTGCAACCGCTTATCCTGCGTACAGGGTCACGGGGCTTCTACAACTTCAGAATAATAAAATGCTCTTTGTGGCACCAAAAAAAACAACGCATAAAGTCAAATGCATAAAATCAGTTATGTCTACAACTGTCTGTCTCTCTGTGACCACGTTATAAAGGATTGATTCATCACACCTTTGACTAAGTAATTCTTTTAAGGAAAACTTTTGTTTCACATTTGGCATTTTCGGCAGGATTTGAAAGTAGGCCGTTCTCGGATAATACCACCTTACAGAAATTACATATTATCCCTAAAATTATCACCATAATGGCTGTGACACTATTGTTGGTTGTACAGACAAGAATCTTCTATCTGTTCATATGAAGTCTGTTGATCATTAGTAGGTGCAGCATGTCGGGTCTGGACATTAAAGGGACAAGCTAATAAACCTAATGATGGAGCCTAAGTAAACAAAGAGATGTTCGTGTCTTTAGCAATAAGCACTGTATAGAGCCTAGATCTTGTCACTTAGACAACAGACAAACAAACAGCCTCTGGCCCAGTTGCCATGCAACATACACACACACACACACACACACATACACAGACTATCATACACCAGCATGAATTTCAGATCACTCAATCATGATTTATATCTGACCAATAAAATAAAAGTATGAGTATAATATTAAGAATAGTTGTCACTCATTTGGTCACTCAGTCCAAACGACAACGGTCAGTTTGTGTGTTTGTATCTGCACAGCTTGTTGAAGAAAGCAGTTTGCAGGCAATAGGGAAAAGTAGTATAACTTTTTTATCTTCTCAAATTTTAGTTTGCTATGTTTTGTATCATTTTTACTTTTTTAAACTGAAATATTCCAGTTTTTTGCAGAAATGTTAGAAATTAAAAGTTTCTTGTGCAGACAACATAATACTAAACATTTAAAAATGTGTTGACTTAATGTAATAGCAATGTAAATTGTTATCATGTAATTGGTAGAGAGTGGTTTAAAATGGCAGTAACAAACTAACTAATTTCCTTTCTCACAATATTTTTAAATGTTAACAGACAAACATGCAGTCAGCACTATAGCCTAGCAGTCAGAGTTAAAAATGGTTGTCAGTGCTTAGTACAAGTTGACCTGATGAGAGGGGCTCAGGGATTATTCCCATGTAAAGACAGAAGCTTTTCCCCCGCTCCCTGGTTGTTACCCGCTGGGCCGCTCTGAGGCCCCCTGGTGGCAGGGTAATTAAAGTACCATAGCTCAGCCAAGCTGCAGTAACACTCCCAAATCCACAGAGAATGACCAAAGCTGTGGGTGCTCTTAATCTTGTTTGCAGCCATCGGGAACTACTCCAGTCCCAGCCGGAAGACAGGGAGGCTGAGGACAGTGGACAATAGGCCAGCGGAGGGAGAGGGAACGAGGGAGGGTGGGAAGGCGTGAGAGGGACAGCAAACCTGTATTCACCCTCACTCCACGTCTCCCTCTGTTTCACTGCTTTTGTTGATGAAAAAAATCTGCAGAACCTCCCTCTTTTCTTTACCATTGTCGTGGCATATCTGAGAGGCTCAACCTCCATTTTTTTTTATTCTGTCAGTTCATTGAACAGGAAAAGGGAATGACAGTAAACAGCTTAGCAAATAAATTAGCCAAGTAAGGCTAATGTACATCTGACTTTAGTCACACTAAAAAGTGTTTCATAAGTTTCTTGTCATAAACATTTAATTTGCTAAATTTATGAGCACTCTTTCAGAGTGCAAAGATTTACCTTTGAGAATAACTTTGCACAAGTTAATGAATGTTGTGGTTTGAATAGCAACTGCTGACCTACACTAGATTATCCTTTTAACATAGCATTGAAAGCAAAATTTGTGTAGCCTCACATGACCTGCCCTTTATCCTAACAAGCCGAACTCATGAAATGTTCTCTCACCAGCCTCCCTGCTCATACAAACAATAATCCCTTACTTTGGGAAGACAGAGCAAGAGAGAAAAGGGCACGGCGGTAATCCAGCCCGCAGGTTTGTCCCCCTCACCTCCCCTCTCTTCAGGGGGTACAGATCGACCCTGCCCTCTGCTGAATGCCCCTGCACCAACCCAAAAAATCCAGTTAGACTCCATCATTAACAAACCCAGCAGGAGAGGTACAAACACGACCCTGTGAGCACAGCTACAAGCTCAAACGAACACATGTACACACACAAACTGTGATCTGCACCTGTACTTTCCCCCACACTGTGAGGTGTAGACGGGACGAAGGGCGCGACAAACGCTTTTGGGAGTATGGTGACTCATTTCCGACAAGGCTGCTGAAAACTTTGCGCAATGTCCAGCTCCGCACAGGCTGAGCTCTGTGCTCACTTTTCCATGATGCGTTGTCCCCGATGGATGGACACAACACTTTGGCTCACTGTGACACCCTATTACAACATGTACACTACCTCACTGCTCAGGAACCCACTGCTTAGACTCTCACCACCCTCTGACTGACTTGACCAAGAGTAACCAGTATAGGGTTGGTTATACCCAATAGTGCCCGGTGAAAATCTCCACGAAAATTGTTAAAATAAATGTGTTACCACCAAGACTACAGGCTGTAAAAAGAGAAAAATCTATTTGGCAAGTGGAAATCCTCCTCCTGCAATATAACTTGTTAGCTTTTCATTTGTGTGGATAGTTTACACTTCTGGAAAAGCGCTTCAGGGCATTCAGACCAAAAACACATTCAAAAACTTGAAGGGCACTTGGACAGCATAGACCTCCACCAAGGCCAATAGCCCAGTCTTCTATGATATGCAAATCTGCAACCACTATATATGTCTGGATATATTTTCTAAACTATTAAGAGTTAGAGTATGCCAAAATATGGTTGGGCCTAGCTGAAGCCTGATCTTTGCATTTATTATGTACTTTGCCCAGTCCGGAAAAACTGGAAATCCAGATTAATCTGAAAAAATACATCCCTTGTTGCATATTTAACACATACCTGCTGCATTTTTTTCCTACAGAGATGTTTGAGGTGGCTGTTAAGTTATGTTATGTTATGCAGCACGCCACTTTAATTACACAGGTTTCACGTATGCTCGACAAATTTAGTTCATTTTGCCATAGTTACACAATTTACGTATGTCGCAATGTTACTGGAGATTTGATTGTTTCCTGTGGCTCTACGTATATTTAATTTTAATTGAAAAGCCTGCCTTACAATCTGGGTTTGTAGAAGTGGCTGTCTACTGATACTTGCTCTCACTAGCCAGCAAGTCTGAAAAAACGGAAATTAGCTTAGCTTACCTTTAGCGCGTACATCTCAACAAACTACCAAAACTACCAAACCCTGACAACAGTTTTGGGGAGTAGCCTACATTGCTGACTCAGTGGTTTGTCTTTGATATTTTTTTTCTTTTAGCACACAATGGAGAGTAGCTGCAGGAAAAAGGCTGAGATGACAAAAATCATGTCAGTAAGTTCAACCAAACCACAGCTCTCCCTTCACTCTTAATTCCAGCCTCTACGCTCTGCTTCCTCTGGTCAGGACAAATAATTACAAGCGTCATTTATTCCAACACCACTGTGCTATAAGGGGAAATCCAGTGTAATTAGGAATAACTATAACTGTCTGAATTGCTTTCACTGAACTAAAATGAACTGTATCTCTCATTTGATCGTTCTTGATGTTTTGTGTTCTTCTCATGTTGAAAAACAATAATTGCTCTCTTCTAGGGCAAACCTGAACCAAACCTGAACCTCGAAGCTAGTATTTTCATGACGAGGAGTCCACTTGACCGGCATCTCCCCTGCTAGTCTGGTCCAAGAAATCCTGCAGAGTATGTCCAACCTTGGCCTGGGAGAGTGAGCAGGGTGGGAGAGTAACGTGAGGCAGGAAGCTGCTAGTGAGATGGCAGGTTGGCAGCTGGCTACAGGCTGGTATCCACAACTGGTGGTGGCCAGAGTAAACACTGCCTGGCAGCCCATACACATATGCCCGCCCCAGACACCCTGCTCTCCCCTGGTGTCACACATTTTGCTGACACTCCAAACAGAAATGGAAAACATGTGTTCACATAAGGAGTCAAAAGGGAGAGACGTGTACACAGTGCTCTGTTGTTCCCGTAGTGAGGGATACATAATATACTTCCCGCCTTTTCTTCAGACTCAGCCCTTTGATCCAAACTGATGCAACCCTGCAAAAACACCAGGGAGTATTTATCTGTCGTTCCCTGATTAATCGTTACATGATTGGTCAAGCTCGTAGTGTAACCTCTCTTTCGATGTGTGTCTAAGAATACAAATCTGCTTTGTCTAAGGGGTCATATTCGGTCAACTATTGAAGGACACCACAGCTCTGCATGTTTGTTTGACTGCAAAATTAAAGTAATGAATTATGCACGAGTGTACCTAAAGTGTATATTGCATTTGAATGGGCATGCATTTAATTACATTTCATAATAATTATTACATTATTAATAATGTTACAATAATGACAATACAAGGTTAAAGTACTTAACAATAACAGTTAATAAGAATCTTAAAAAACAAATAAAATACATAAAATATTAAACTGATATTAAAATAAACACATAGAAATAAATTGCAATTAAGAAAATAGTAATGGCATGCATTTTTATTTTTTGTGGACAACTTTCAACCCTTTCTAACTGAAAGAAGACATTTGAGGAGAAAAAAACTTCCACATGATGAGTCCATGTTTACACCCTTTCTTCCTCAGTCTTTCATCCCCCTATCTCTAGAACTACGTTACTCCTCCGTCTGAGGAGCTGTCTCTCCCTCTCTGCAGTAAAACCCGTACATTCCAGGAGAAATCTCAGAATCAACAGGCATGAAATTCATTTCTCACATGGCTGCATCTGCGCCTCCTAATCATAACCTGGACTGACAATTCAATCCTGCACTCCATCGCCTGCTCCCTCCTCCCATTCTGGCTTCCTCACTCACACTGTGTCTCACCCAAAACCCCCTTTCCTCCCACCGCCTCCTTCAGCCTCATTAATTGTATTGCACCCGTCCCCCACCTCATTAGGCCCAACAAAAAACAATTAACAACGTCAACTATAATTACAGTAATGGCCATAAGGGAGCCAGTGACCTGGTTCCTCGCCACAACTCCATCTAGCCAGCCTCCCAGCAGCACACCCGCCTTCTGGCCCATGTGCTGGGGAGCTAGGTGGGGTGGTGGTGGGGTACCGGACATGGTGTCAGGGTGTCTGAACTGACTGACTAATGGCTGGTCAGAGCTGGTGATTAGGCTTTGAGGCTGGAGGGCGAGTCCAGTTTGGTCCCCTGGCGAGACATGTTTTCTGGGTCCCTACAGCAGGGGATTGGGGGGGGAACAAACGCTCCAATTCATCATCTGTGTGCCTAGAATTATATGAAAGTGATGAATGTGTAAAGTCAGGTAAATGACTGAATTAGAGTAATGGCTGATTACAGCAATTTACCCTGAGCACTGCCAGGAATATACATTCCAGGCCGCAGCACACGATGCTAGCTAATCCCAGATGCCTGGGCCTGCATATGAGGGAAAGGGTGGGATGGGAGTGGTGCAGGTTTATTCAATGTGAGCCCTTCACACACGCACAACCAACCTTAAAACCCAGGCTTGATACAAAGCGCTAAAATAGAGCTGTGGGAAAAGAAAAAGATGATCCATGAAGAGGAACTGGTTAAGTGCACCTGCAAAGAACGGAGTTGTTGACTGAATAATGCAGGACCATGAACAGGAAATGAGAAATAAAATAAATAAAAATAAAGCCATTCGATATAGGATATTTAAGCACCTCTAAGATGCAGAGCTTGAGATGAATTTAAGCTAACAGCTTGAACTAGCAACAAACGGAAGGTACTAATAAAATGACGACAGTAAAATCAGCACCGGATGTATGAATGGGGATTTGTTTACTGTTGTTGTACGTGCTGAAGTGCATTGGAATGATGGGGCCACTGCTTGACTACGAATCTTTGAAATGATGATTCGAATCAGCAAAGTGAATCATAATTTGTACTTCAAAGACTCACATCTCAAATTGCAATTTGCTTATGAAGACTTGACTACAACTTGAGCTCTGCCAAGGTGCTAATAAACCATATCTTCATTCTAGCTAAACCAGAGTCTGATAGCGTCTGGCACATACAGTACATACATTACAGATGTCTGTGATGGCGCTCATGCTAAGTCAAAGTGCTGTATCACATTGTACAATACAAGCCACTACTGAACCTGATTAAACGCTGCGTGAGTCTAGTAATGTGTCTGTATGTGTACAGTGGGTGTAGTGTAGCGTGCGTCAGTACAGGCCAGGTGAGGGTGCTCTGGCAGTCTGGCAGTGCTGTGCTCCAGGCCCCTCGCTCCCTGGATTAATGCCGATTGCTTGATAATGACTCGGAGCTCCGGACCACACAAGGAGACTGAGGGGGAACGCCGACCTGCGTAGGGCTGCAGGAGAGGGAAGCAGAGGGGAGTCCATAGAGAGTTTCTAGCAAGCAGTTTTCTTCTACCTCTCGCTTCTTCTAGCACACACACAAATTCTCTTTCTGTATCACTCTCAATCTTTCTGTTTCCTTTTTCATTCACCCTTTGAAAACCAATGAGCTGCACTCGTGCCTCTGCTTCCTGGGGTCAAGATGAAACGCTATTTCCCTGACTGCAGTCCCTACCTGCCCTGCTGAGAATGTGTGTGCGAATTTGTGAGTCTGCAAGTGCATGCAAATGTACATTTGAAGTGTACTGTGGGAGGTCTAAAGCACACTGTAGGAGGACGCTTAGGGAGGGGTATGAAAAGGACAACAATTCATCAAAAAACACAGACGCTTGTTTCAATTAGCTGAACTCTCATAATGTTCTTTGCTGGTTTTTGGTGTGAGACATTAGAGATGGCCGGCGTTTTGTTGCACTGTATGTTCCTGCGAAGATTGCTCTGTAAACACAAGGAAGCATACCAAATATATTTCCTTGCTACATAATCAGTTCAGTCAGCAGGTAAGCAAAACTCCCCCACATCCACTAACAACAGAGGATGATGCTGAGAAGGAGCTCTCTGCCTGCTCAGCCCTAAAGCTCAAATTATGTGAAAGAGGAGAGAATAAAACACATGAGCTGGCAATGACACGAGACACGAGACTGACAGCTGTGTTTATAGAGCACGGTGTGAGAGGCTGGAACCCTGCAGATTCACTCCATCCAGAAAATGGCTCCCATGACCTGCCCAGATGCTCGCTGCGACTTGATAGCATTCATGTGGGAGCGCCTTATAAATCAAGCAGGAGCTTGATATCAAATGCTTTTTTTTCCCACTGGAATTCATTCGTCTGGAATGGCTCTGGGATGTCTGGTTTTGGATACCCAAAGGACGGACCAGTACAGTGTGTGTGTGTGTGTGTGTGTGTGTGTGTGTGTGTTAATGTAATAATGGTGAGGTGGTAATCTGGGGTTGAGCCACAAATCTTATTTGTAGATTTGGAAGTGGAGTGGACAGAGGCTTCCATATGGGGCAGTATGAAGTAGGTGCGTGTAGACCCTATAGACAGGACGAGACTGGCTGTAATTGGCTCCACGCTGTGCTGAAGGAGTACCAATTATGTTTTTTTTTTCCCCATATCATGTTTGCATGTGACAGAGATCTGGTGTTTTCTAACTATGAACAGGAAATCATATTTTTTAATTTTAGAGACTTGGCTCAATCCATAATACATAATGCAAAAGTAAATATGTACCTGAGACATTTGTCTTCATTTTACACCTATGTCAGGGTTGGATATTTTGACTTCTCATAGTCAGAAAAGCACAGGTGTTTAACAATGGCTCTGTTGTATTCAAGTGCCCTTGTAAATAATGGGTAACAGTGACTCAGCATGCACAATACCAGGACTCTGAAACTGAAGCAGCAAAGTGGAATTCAGCTGTTATTAATTTTGGTTTTACAGGTGTGATTTCTGTGAAAGAATCTTTTCATAACAGAAAAAAACACTTGTGTAATTAATAATATTAATTATAGGTGTGTTCCATTTAGGTGTGCGCTGATATGGTCCCTACTGCTGACTTATGAGGAATGACTTTTACAGAGCCATCATTAACGTTATTAATTGCACCTGTGCTTTTCTTACTTTGACTTACATCTGATTCATATAAATGCAAGACATGGCAATAGCTTACATGGAGAGCTGTTCCAAACGAGTCAATACATACATTCTTCAACATAAAATGTTTTTGAAAAAATCATGACAATTGGAGGTGCAAAAACAGATGGTGTCTTTTAAGCATCACTGTCTATTTGTGTTGCTATCTGATACATCTCAACACATTAAGTGTCACCTCGTAAAAAGATTAGGCATGAGGAACAATTTGGTATTAATGATGAAAGCTTGTGGTGTCATGGCTGACAGACTGACACTGACACACTGCCTTACTTTCACACTCTGACTCAGACAGGCAAGCTGACAGAGGACAGATTCCACCAAATCTCCTTAAAACCGCAAGACAAATTTGCCAGCAACGACACAATGCTCAGTTTTCTTTTGCTGCTTGCAGTGATTTTCATCCCACAGCTGTACAGCAACAAACATCAGCCCCTAGTTTTCTTTTGCCCACATCCCGCTTTCCTCACTCCATCCAACTTTCCCTTCCATCCACCTCCTCTTTATGTGACTCCCCCAGCCTCCCCCTTGTACACAACCCCAAACACACCCCATCCACCCACCAACTCCATAGGCTGCCTCTCTCCACTGCAGCTGCCAAGAATAAGACAAGCTGATGTGGGGGCCCCATGGGGGAGGCCCCGCGCTGGTGAAGTAGTGCTTCTCCAGCCTAAGCACTCACTCCGCTGAATTCATCCACTTGGCTCTGTTTATTTAATATTCAGTCAGCTGTGGGGAGTGGGGTTAGCCACAGCTTATAAAACTCAGTCAGCATGACCAAGATATAACCCCCTCCCCCCTCATTCTCCGACAACCGCACATTCACACACATATACACACACACGCATAAAACCACAGATACATCCCCATACACATTCTTCCCTAGGTTTTACCTTCAAGATCACAAAGTATGACGACACAATCTGAGACCTGCTTGGTTTTAATACTGTTTAAACACATCCTCATGCAACAAAAATAATAATAATAATAATATACATATAACTTTTGTGTGTATAGAACTGCTACTAGTATTACTAGCTCTGCATCTTAGAGTATATTACACACTTTTCAAAATAAAGTTACTAAGTGCTTCACATAAAAAAAACAAGTAATAGTAATAACTTGGAAAAAGGAAAAGGATTTGTTCCACCAAATTATTTAAATGGGTTAAAAACTCTTTTGGTTCAGGACTAAATACAAATGTAAACTAGTTCCGCATACTAAGAATTAAAAAGAACAAACAGCATCAAATATGTAACACAGTGAAGCTTGTAAACAAACCCCATAAATGGCTACACAAAAAAAGTAGGTAGTCTTTTCATTTCATCCTTACATAAACGATCACACTTTTTCCTGCCTGCACATCAAAGGTGAACTCAGGGATGTAATGAGCTTAACTATTTGATTGGTATTAAGACGACTGAACAGAAACAAAGCAGGAAGCACATAAGCTTCAGCACAACTTCAAGAAGTGAGTTCAGAAGAGAATGAAGTGGACAAATATGGATTTGTGTATGAGAGGGGGGGTGTGGTGGGGTCATAATAATTCTCACAGCAAACATATTCACTCTACCCTGCTGGGAGCATTCCCAGCATGATCCATCTATGCCTCAACTGGCTCCATGGCAACCTCCAGGGTCAGGGATCACTTGGAAAGGTTGCTTTTATCTGCTAATGAGGTCGGTACCTGGGGCTCCATGTCTCTCTGCCTCTGTCTCTCCGTATCTCATCTGCACTCAAAGGCGGGGGGGAGAGGTGGCTATGAATGCCTGCCAAGTGACACCAATGCCATCTTCACTCATCTCCACCCTGGCCTCCAAGCTGCACTCTTTGAGCGTGGGATGGGGTGCGAGACTGCCGGGTGGGAGGGTTTACTCATATTAGGTTCTGCCCTGTAGGGAAGATAACAAACGGCTCCAAAATTGCTGTCCCCCAGTCTGGCTCCTCAGTGTGAAATAAGTGTTCACATGCAAATCGACAATCGCCCCACAAGCCCTATGGATGGTGCTGCCAGTACTGTCACTTTAGCAGTTTGATGGATTGCCTATGCACCAACGTGGTTTGTGTAGTGTTGTGCTTACTGTTAAAGTGGCCTGTGATTGATGCTTCTTACACACAAATTAGCTTTGTGACAGATCAGTCAAACAAACCATGTGATTAACATTCACCTTTTTTAAATCACTAACAATTTAGAGAATGCAAGTCAGTATAGCCTCTGAATTATGGACTGCTCAAAACAAGCGTTGAATTAGACACGGCACTTTCCATTAGGCTAGCTATTAATGCCCCTGGAAAACACACGTCCCTCACCAATCTGCTCTCACTATATCACACAAGGCTCACTGGCCCATGTGCCCCTTCAATGGGGCAAACAGGCATCCTCACCAGCCCCCGTCCCTCTCCCACACCCCCTTACTCTCACACACACGCCCCCTGTCATGTTCGCAGGACTGAGAAAGGAGTCCATTAACTCTGATTTAGTGGCAGTGTCATGCGGTCCCCTTTGTGAGGTGGTGACATTCAGTGAATAGGAATCAGAATTTGCTCCCCCTCCTCCTCCTCCATCTTTCCTTCTCTTGGCTCCAAGATCAGGGTATGTGGAAGGGTAGGAGTGTGAGGGGTTCAGAGTTGTGGCTGGGGGGGTGGGGACGTGGACTAAGAGGGTTTTGCTGCCACATGTCTCTGAGTGGCGGACTCTTTGTGCATGGGCCAGCCTGTTTGTTTAGCCTTTCCTCAGAAAGCTGCTTCACACATTGGTGCCTCATACAGAGGCCCGAAGAAACATGCTCAAGCTCTGAGAGGTGAGGGGAGAGAAAGAGAGGAAGTAAAAAAAACAAATACGTGCTTAAGAAGCTGGTTATGGATAATGTTGGACTTTGGTTACTGTTGTACAATTCCATTTTATTACATGGATCTTATGTTCATTAATTTGGCCATCATTCCCATCAGTAATAATGACGTTGTACTCAAGGTGCGCAAAGTTAGTTGTGATGATATTGGAACATATCTTTCAAAAGATGTCTGACAAAGCACATGCAGTCAGGAAATCACACTGGTGTTAAACAAACCCCAAGGTTAGTAAAACTCATTTGGAAGAGAAAACAAAGGCAAATCCAACTTCATGGCTCAACTTTAACCTACCATACTTGCTGTAATTGGTTTACACAGTTTTCCTGGTAATGAGGGAATACTGACTAACTTTTAAGGCACATTTACCTTTGTTGTTTGTCTCCAATTTAAGTGGTTTAGATAATCTGTTTAACAGTTGTTTATAGCCTCTGTGTTAGTCTGACTGCTTTTGTCTTGAAGCAAACACTTTCATGCTTTCAGGAATTCTCTCCTATGACAGTTAATCTAGATTAAATTTCATTACATTTACAATTGCTTTATACACTCACCGGCCACTTTATTAGGTACACCTATTCAATTGCTTGTTAACACAAATAGCTAATCAGCCAATCACATGGCAGCAACTCAATGCATGTTGAGTTCAAAGCGAGCATCAGAATGGGGAAGACAGAGGATTTAAGTGACTTTAAACGTGGTGTGGTTTTTGGTACCAGATAAGCTAGTATTTCAGAAACTGCTGATCTACTGGGATTGCCATATACAACCATCTCTAGGGTTTACAGAGAACGGTCAGAAAAATAGAAAATATCCAGTGAGCTGCAGTTGTGTGGATGAAAATGCCTTATTGCTGACCATGTCCATCCCATTATGACCACAGAGTACCCATCTTCTGATGGCTACTTCCAACAGGACAATGCACCATGTCACAAAGCTCAAATCATCTCAAACTTGTTTTTTATACATGACAATGTACTCCAATGGCCTCCACAGTCATCAGATCTCAATCCAATAGAGCACACACTTCTTCGCTCTCTGAGGTCTTCAGGCCAAGACCTTTTAACTGTTCCAAGAACACGTTTTAAAACAAGCGGTGATGGTGCTTTCTTCTTTACTACTACTACATTTAGTTAAGAATATTTCAATTGAATCTGGGTACTGTTAATATTCTGCTGTATGTTTAACTGAGGTATTCTGTCTGAGCTATATCTCAGATAAAAAGGCTTTTCTAGAATTCTAGGGAAATGCAACATGCTTGCACAGATTCTGGATTGTGGATCGCAGTGGCTCTGATTTTGGGGGGTTCTAATGTGCTCTTTGCTAATACTTTTTTGGTGGGGAAAAGCTCTCTCAGCAGAAACCTCTTCCCTGCTCAGATTATTATTTTCTGCCATATCTAGAAACATTTGCTGTAAATGGTCAATTTCTTGATGAAAGTGTCTCTGACATGAATTGAGAAAACAAATCCCAAGGTGCATTACGCCAGTATTTTATTTTAGTGTAACTTTAAATCAGGAATTAGTTCAGGGATATGATCACAAACTTTTCAAGCAACCAAAAGCAAGAAATCCAAAATTCTTGGCCACAGCATCTCAGTCACAGTATGCCTCTAAAAATGTTTATTTCTTTGGGAGGAATATTGAGAAATCAAGCTTCCAGTACCATTTAGTAATAAAACATAAATGGAAGACTACACTCTGGAACAGCCTGCCCGAGGAAATCAGGTCGGCTGAGTCAGTGAACTCTTTTAAGTCCCTTCTTAAAACATACTTTTATAGGAGAGCTTTTCCCGATCTTATTTGACTTTATTTTATCCCTTTTATTTTATTGTATTTTACTAATTTTATATTAAATTTTCATGCTCTTATCTTTTTTTTTTGTATTATTCTTTACACTTG
>NC_060166.1:32786082-32787006 GCF_021292245.1 Micropterus dolomieu
AATTGAGAAAACAAATCCCAAGGTGCATTACGCCAGTATTTTATTTTAGTGTAACTTTAAATCAGGAATTAGTTCAGGGATATGATCACAAACTTTTCAAGCAACCAAAAGCAAGAAATCCAAAATTCTTGGCCACAGCATCTCAGTCACAGTATGCCTCTAAAAATGTTTATTTCTTTGGGAGGAATATTGAGAAATCAAGCTTCCAGTACCATTTAGTAATAAAACATAAATGGAAGACTACAGACAGATGATGCATTGGATACTGAGATTTTTAGGGTATTGTTCCAAAAAGCTAAGAAAAATACTGGGCTGAAAGATTTATCATGTAATATCTCACAGTTGCAGACAGCTAAATCTTAAGGAATCCTACAAATCTGAGATTTTAACTTCACAAACAACTTATGTTGAGTCATTCTTTTTCAAATGTAGTATAACTCATTTTTCAAATACAACCATATCTTATCAAGCCCTGGAATGATGGTTGTTAATCAGAGATATTGGCACTTATCTGAAAGAATGTAAAGTTTATTTTTGTCTTTGCATGGAGTTTAAAAGTTGACAATGCTGAGTTTAAACTGGCCCCACAGCTGTTACCCATCGGTATCAATGGTTGTTGCTCATGACATTTTGAGATTCCATCCATTGTTGAATAAACTCTCCCACCAGCCAGTGACAGGTCATGACAGGCTCCTACCTCTGGTCTCAGCAGTGTCGATGCAGAAGGTGAGCAGCGTCCACGTGATAAATAGGAAACAGGAGGGCAGAGAGGTCAGTCTTGATTATTCTACCCCGCTCTCTTGGAAAACAAAGTAAGAAAATATTTACACAAACAGGAAGCTTAGAATTTCCTAATGATTGGAAACACATTGAGTATATTTGTTGCACACACACATATCCACACATGCTGCATACACACATATA